>NC_064825.1:2425596-2609637 GCF_024166365.1 Elephas maximus indicus
TCCTTCCAGAGGAGCAACGACATAGTTTGAGCTGGAAGGGCTTGGCAGAGCAGCCGGGGAGAAAAGGCCTCTTGCTATTCTCTTTTCTTTCTGCCTGAATGCGGTCAATTCGCACTTGCCAAAGCAAGGTTTCCCAGCACAAACTACAAAGCAGCAGCTCTCTCCTGGCAGAGGAAGTGCCATGCAGTGTTGCCCTGGCGAGATCGTGTTGCTACAGTGAGGCCCAGGGAAAGCACACTGCCTAGAGAAATCCTAGCAAAGCCCTGTGTTTCCCCACAGGAATGTATGTCACTTTCAGTTCTTTGCCAGCAACGGAGCTCAGAGGCAACGTCAGATTGTGTGTATCTCAGGGAGAGAAAGAACACTGTGACTTCCCCCGTTCCTCTGACGAAAGCGGTTAGAGGGAGAAAAGCGTCCTTTGCTTTCGCTTTCCCGCAAGGAGCTCGGCAGATCTGCCCTTCGCGAAGGGCCGTTTTCCCCCGGAGAACTGCCTCGCCGTAGCCCGGTTCTGGAAGTGGAACGAGTATGCAGTGTTAGCGTTCAGCTATTGTGAAGGCTCGCTTTGGCCCAGGGCAAACGAAGCGCTGGGGGAAATCTTAGCAGAGCCCGGCGCCTTTCCACGGTTCAAAGCGTGGAACTGCAGACTCTTTTGCAAAGAAGAGAGCGCCCAGGCAACAGCAGCCCGCACGTTTCTCAGTGAAAGGGAGAACTCCCTGAATTCATCCAGTCCTCTGAGCAAAGCAGGCAGAGGGAGAGAAACTTTCTTTCCTTCCTCTTTCCTGCCACGAATTCCTCGTTTGCTCTTGCAAACGCAGGGCTTCTTCGGTAAAACTACGCCGCGGTGCAGGGATCCTTCCAGAGGAGCAACGACATAGTTTGAGCTGGAAGGGCTTGGCAGAGCAGCCGGGGAGAAAAGGCCTCTTGCTATTCTCTTTTCTTTCTGCCTGAATGCGGTCAATTCGCACTTGCCAAAGCAAGGTTTCCCAGCACAAACTACAAAGCAGCAGCTCTCTCCTGGCAGAGGAAGTGCCATGCAGTGTTGCCCTGGCGAGATAGTGTTGCTACAGTGAGGCCCAGGGAAAACACACTGCCTAGAGAAATCCTAGCAAAGCCCTGTGTTTCCCCACAGGAATGTATGTCACTTTCAGTTCTTTGCCAGCCACGGAGCTCAGAGGCAACGTCAGATTGTGTGTATCTCAGGGAGAGAAAGAACACTGTGACTTCCCCCGTTCCTCTGACGAAAGCGGTTAGAGGGAGAAAAGCGTCCTTTGCTTTCGCTTTCCCGCAAGGAGCTCGGCAGATCTGCCCTTCGCGAAGGGCCGTTTTCCCCCGGAGAACTGCCTCGCCGTAGCCCGGTTCTGGAAGTGGAACGAGTATGCAGTGCTAGCGTTCAGCTATTGTGAAGGCTCGCTTTGGCCCAGGGCAAACGAAGCGCCGGGGGAAATCTTAGCAGAGCCCGGCGCCTTTCCACGGTTCAAAGCGTGGAACTGCAGACTCTTTTGCAAAGAAGAGAGCGCCCAGGCAACAGCAGCCCGCACGTTTCTCAGTGAAAGGGAGAACTCCCTGACTTCATCCAGTCCTCTGAGCAAAGCAGGCAGAGGGAGAGAAACTTTCTTTCCTTCCTCTTTCCTGCCACGAATTCCTCATATGCTCTTGCAAACGCAGGGCTTCTTCGGAAAAACTACGCCGTGGTGCAGGGATCCTTCCAGAGGAGCAACGACATAGTTTGAGCTGGAAGGGCTTGGCAGAGCAGCCGGGGAGAAAAGGACTCTTGCTATTCTCTTTTCTTTCTGCCTGAATGCGGTCATTTCGCACTTGCCAAAGCAAGGTTTCCCAGCACAAACTACAAAGCAGCAGCTCTCTCCTGGCAGAGGAAGTGCCATGCAGTGTTGCCCTGGCGAGATCGTGTTGCTACAGTGAGGCCCAGGGAAAGCACACTGCCTAGAGAAATCCTAGCAAAGCCCTGTGTTTCCCCACAGGAATGTATGTCACTTTCAGTTCTTTGCCAGCAACGGAGCTCAGCGGCAACGTCAGATTGTGTGTATCTCAGGGAGAGAAAGAACACTGTGACTTCCCCCGTTCCTCTGACGAAAGCGGTTAGAGGGAGAAAAGCGTCCTTTGCTTTCGCTTTCCCGCAAGGAGCTCGGCAGATCTGCCCTTCGCGAAGGGCCGTTTTCCCCCGGAGAACTGCCTCGCCGTAGCCCGGTTCTGGAAGTGGAACGAGTATGCAGTGCTAGCGTTCAGCTATTGTGAAGGCTCGCTTTGGCCCAGGGCAAACGAAGCGCCGGGGGAAATCTTAGCAGAGCCCGGCGCCTTTCCACGGTTCAAAGCGTGGAACTGCAGACTCTTTTGCAAAGAAGAGAGCGCCCAGGCAACAGCAGCCCGCACGTTTCTCAGTGAAAGGGAGAACTCCCTGACTTCATCCAGTCCTCTGAGCAAAGCAGGCAGAGGGAGAGAAACTTTCTTTCCTTCCTCTTTCCTGCCACGAATTCCTCGTTTGCTCTTGCAAACGCAGGGCTTCTTCGGAAAAACTACGCCGCGGTGCAGGGACCCTTCCAGAGGAGCAACGACATAGTTTGAGCTGGAAGGGCTTGGCAGAGCAGCCGGGGAGAAAAGGCCTCTTGCTATTCTCTTTTCTTTCTGCCTGAATGCGGTCAATTCGCACTTGCCAAAGCAAGGTTTCCCAGCACAAACTACAAAGCAGCAGCTCTCTCCTGGCAGAGGAAGTGCCATGCAGTGTTGCCCTGGCGAGATAGTGTTGCTACAGTGAGGCCCAGGGAAAACACACTGCCTAGAGAAATCCTAGCAAAGCCCTGTGTTTCCCCACAGGAATGTATGTCACTTTCAGTTCTTTGCCAGCCACGGAGCTCAGAGGCAACGTCAGATTGTGTGTATCTCAGGGAGAGAAAGAACACTGTGACTTCCCCCGTTCCTCTGACGAAAGCGGTTAGAGGGAGAAAAGCGTCCTTTGCTTTCGCTTGCCCTTCGCGAAGGGCCGTTTTCCCCCGGAGAACTGCCTCGCCGTAGCCCGGTTCTGGAAGTGGAACGAGTATGCAGTGTTAGCGTTCAGCTATTGTGAAGGCTCGCTTTGGCCCAGGGCAAACGAAGCGCCGGGGGAAATCTTAGCAGAGCCCGGCGCCTTTCCACGGTTCAAAGCGTGGAACTGCAGACTCTTTTGCAAAGAAGAGAGCGCCCAGGCAACAGCAGCCCGCACGTTTCTCAGTGAAAGGGAGAACTCCCTGACTTCATCCAGTCCTCTGAGCAAAGCAGGCAGAGGGAGAGAAACTTTCTTTCCTTCCTCTTTCCTGCCAAGAATTCCTCGTTTGCTCTTGCAAACGCAGGGCTTCTTCGGAAAAACTACGCCGCGGTGCAGGGACCCTTCCAGAGGAGCAACGACATAGTTTGAGCTGGAAGGGCTTGGCAGAGCAGCCGGGGAGAAAAGGCCTCTTGCTATTCTCTTTTCTTTCTGCCTGAATGCGGTCAATTCGCACTTGCCAAAGCAAGGTTTCCCAGCACAAACTACAAAGCAGCAGCTCTCTCCTGGCAGAGGAAGTGCCATGCAGTGTTGCCCTGGCGAGATCGTGTTGCTACAGTGAGGCCCAGGGAAAACACACTGCCTAGAGAAATCCTAGCAAAGCCCTGTGTTTCCCCACAGGAATGTATGTCACTTTCAGTTCTTTGCCAGCCACGGAGCTCAGAGGCAACGTCAGATTGTGTGTATCTCAGGGAGAGAAAGAACACTGTGACTTCCCCCGTTCCTCTGACGAAAGCGGTTAGAGGGAGAAAAGCGTCCTTTGCTTTCGCTTTCCCGCAAGGAGCTCGGCAGATCTGCCCTTCGCGAAGGGCCGTTTTCCCCCGGAGAACTGCCTCGCCGTAGCCCGGTTCTGGAAGTGGAACGAGTATGCAGTGTTAGCGTTCAGCTATTGTGAAGGCTCGCTTTGGCCCAGGGCAAACGAAGCGCCGGGGGAAATCTTAGCAGAGCCCGGCGCCTTTCCACGGTTCAAAGCGTGGAACTGCAGACTCTATTGCAAAGAAGAGAGCGCCCAGGCAACAGCAGCCCGCACGTTTCTCAGTGAAAGGGAGAACTCCCTGACTTCATCCAGTCCTCTGAGCAAAGCAGGCAGAGGGAGAGAAACTTTCTTTCCTTCCTCTTTCCTGCCACGAATTCCTCGTTTGCTCTTGCAAACGCAGGGCTTCTTCGGAAAAACTACGCCGCGGTGCAGGGATCCTTCCAGAGGAGCAACGACATAGTTTGAGCTGGAAGGGCTTGGCAGAGCAGCCGGGGAGAAAAGGCCTCTTGCTATTCTCTTTTCTTTCTGCCTGAATGCGGTCAATTCGCACTTGCCAAAGCAAGGTTTCCCAGCACAAACTACAAAGCAGCAGCTCTCTCCTGGCAGAGGAAGTGCCATGCAGTGTTGCCCTGGCGAGATAGTGTTGCTACAGTGAGGCCCAGGGAAAACACACTGCCTAGAGAAATCCTAGCAAAGCCCTGTGTTTCCCCACAGGAATGTATGTCACTTTCAGTTCTTTGCCAGCCACGGAGCTCAGAGGCAACGTCAGATTGTGTGTATCTCAGGGAGAGAAAGAACACTGTGACTTCCCCCGTTCCTCTGACGAAAGCGGTTAGAGGGAGAAAAGCGTCCTTTGCTTTCGCTTGCCCTTCGCGAAGGGCCGTTTTCCCCCGGAGAACTGCCTCGCCGTAGCCCGGTTCTGGAAGTGGAACGAGTATGCAGTGTTAGCGTTCAGCTATTGTGAAGGCTCGCTTTGGCCCAGGGCAAACGAAGCGCCGGGGGAAATCTTAGCAGAGCCCGGCGCCTTTCCACGGTTCAAAGCGTGGAACTGCAGACTCTTTTGCAAAGAAGAGAGCGCCCAGGCAACAGCAGCCCGCACGTTTCTCAGTGAAAGGGAGAACTCCCTGACTTCATCCAGTCCTCTGAGCAAAGCAGGCAGAGGGAGAGAAACTTTCTTTCCTTCCTCTTTCCTGCCATGAATTCCTCATATGCTCTTGCAAACGCAGGGCTTCTTCGGAAAAACTACGCCGCGGTGCAGGGACCCTTCCAGAGGAGCAACGACATAGTTTGAGCTGGAAGGGCTTGGCAGAGCAGCCGGGGAGAAAAGGCCTCTTGCTATTCTCTTTTCTTTCTGCCTGAATGCGGTCAATTCGCACTTGCCAAAGCAAGGTTTCCCAGCACAAACTACAAAGCAGCAGCTCTCTCCTGGCAGAGGAAGTGCCATGCAGTGTTGCCCTGGCGAGATCGTGTTGCTACAGTGAGGCCCAGGGAAAGCACACTGCCTAGAGAAATCCTAGCAAAGCCCTGTGTTTCCCCACAGGAATGTATGTCACTTTCAGTTCTTTGCCAGCAACGGAGCTCAGAGGCAACGTCAGATTGTGTGTATCTCAGGGAGAGAAAGAACACTGTGACTTCCCCCGTTCCTCTGACGAAAGCGGTTAGAGGGAGAAAAGCGTCCTTTGCTTTCGCTTTCCCGCAAGGAGCTCGGCAGATCTGCCCTTCGCGAAGGGCCGTTTTCCCCCGGAGAACTGCCTCGCCGTAGCCCGGTTCTGGAAGTGGAACGAGTATGCAGTGTTAGCGTTCAGCTATTGTGAAGGCTCGCTTTGGCCCAGGGCAAACGAAGCCCTGGGGGAAATCTTAGCAGAGCCCGGCGCCTTTCCACGGTTCAAAGCGTGGAACTGCAGACTCTTTTGCAAAGAAGAGAGCGCCCAGGCAACAGCAGCCCGCACGTTTCTCAGTGAAAGGGAGAACTCCCTGACTTCATCCAGTCCTCTGAGCAAAGCAGGCAGAGGGAGAGAAACTTTCTTTCCTTCCTCTTTCCTGCCACGAATTCCTCGTTTGCTCTTGCAAACGCAGGGCTTCTTCGGTAAAACTACGCCGCGGTGCAGGGATCCTTCCAGAGGAGCAACGACATAGTTTGAGCTGGAAGGGCTTGGCAGAGCAGCCGGGGAGAAAAGGCCTCTTGCTATTCTCTTTTCTTTCTGCCTGAATGCGGTCAATTCGCACTTGCCAAAGCAAGGTTTCCCAGCACAAACTACAAAGCAGCAGCTCTCTCCTGGCAGAGGAAGTGCCATGCAGTGTTGCCCTGGCGAGATAGTGTTGCTACAGTGAGGCCCAGGGAAAACACACTGCCTAGAGAAATCCTAGCAAAGCCCTGTGTTTCCCCACAGGAATGTATGTCACTTTCAGTTCTTTGCCAGCCACGGAGCTCAGAGGCAACGTCAGATTGTGTGTATCTCAGGGAGAGAAAGAACACTGTGACTTCCCCCGTTCCTCTGACGAAAGCGGTTAGAGGGAGAAAAGCGTCCTTTGCTTTCGCTTTCCCGCAAGGAGCTCGGCAGATCTGCCCTTCGCGAAGGGCCGTTTTCCCCCGGAGAACTGCCTCGCCGTAGCCCGGTTCTGGAAGTGGAACGAGTATGCAGTGCTAGCGTTCAGCTATTGTGAAGGCTCGCTTTGGCCCAGGGCAAACGAAGCGCCGGGGGAAATCTTAGCAGAGCCCGGCGCCTTTCCACGGTTCAAAGCGTGGAACTGCAGACTCTTTTGCAAAGAAGAGAGCGCCCAGGCAACAGCAGCCCGCACGTTTCTCAGTGAAAGGGAGAACTCCCTGACTTCATCCAGTCCTCTGAGCAAAGCAGGCAGAGGGAGAGAAACTTTCTTTCCTTCCTCTTTCCTGCCACGAATTCCTCGTTTGCTCTTGCAAACGCAGGGCTTCTTCGGAAAAACTACGCCGCGGTGCAGGGACCCTTCCAGAGGAGCAACGACATAGTTTGAGCTGGAAGGGCTTGGCAGAGCAGCCGGGGAGAAAAGGCCTCTTGCTATTCTCTTTTCTTTCTGCCTGAATGCGGTCAATTCGCACTTGCCAAAGCAAGGTTTCCCAGCACAAACTACAAAGCAGCAGCTCTCTCCTGGCAGAGGAAGTGCCATGCAGTGTTGCCCTGGCGAGATAGTGTTGCTACAGTGAGGCCCAGGGAAAACACACTGCCTAGAGAAATCCTAGCAAAGCCCTGTGTTTCCCCACAGGAATGTATGTCACTTTCAGTTCTTTGCCAGCCACGGAGCTCAGAGGCAACGTCAGATTGTGTGTATCTCAGGGAGAGAAAGAACACTGTGACTTCCCCCGTTCCTCTGACGAAAGCGGTTAGAGGGAGAAAAGCGTCCTTTGCTTTCGCTTTCCCGCAAGGAGCTCGGCAGATCTGCCCTTCGCGAAGGGCCGTTTTCCCCCGGAGAACTGCCTCGCCGTAGCCCGGTTCTGGAAGTGGAACGAGTATGCAGTGCTAGCGTTCAGCTATTGTGAAGGCTCGCTTTGGCCCAGGGCAAACGAAGCGCCGGGGGAAACCTTAGCAGAGCCCGGCGCCTTTCCACGGTTCAAAGCGTGGAACTGCAGACTCTTTTGCAAAGAAGAGAGCGCCCAGGCAACAGCAGCCCGCACGTTTCTCAGTGAAAGGGAGAACTCCCTGACTTCATCCAGTCCTCTGAGCAAAGCAGGCAGAGGGAGAGAAACTTTCTTTCCTTCCTCTTTCCTGCCACGAATTCCTCGTTTGCTCTTGCAAACGCAGGGCTTCTTCGGAAAAACTACGCCGCGGTGCAGGGACCCTTCCAGAGGAGCAACGACATAGTTTGAGCTGGAAGGGCTTGGCAGAGCAGCCGGGGAGAAAAGGCCTCTTGCTATTCTCTTTTCTTTCTGCCTGAATGCGGTCAATTCGCACTTGCCAAAGCAAGGTTTCCCAGCACAAACTACAAAGCAGCAGCTCTCTCCTGGCAGAGGAAGTGCCATGCAGTGTTGCCCTGGCGAGATAGTGTTGCTACAGTGAGGCCCAGGGAAAACACACTGCCTAGAGAAATCCTAGCAAAGCCCTGTGTTTCCCCACAGGAATGTATGTCACTTTCAGTTCTTTGCCAGCCACGGAGCTCAGAGGCAACGTCAGATTGTGTGTATCTCAGGGAGAGAAAGAACACTGTGACTTCCCCCGTTCCTCTGACGAAAGCGGTTAGAGGGAGAAAAGCGTCCTTTGCTTTCGCTTGCCCTTCGCGAAGGGCCGTTTTCCCCCGGAGAACTGCCTCGCCGTAGCCCGGTTCTGGAAGTGGAACGAGTATGCAGTGTTAGCGTTCAGCTATTGTGAAGGCTCGCTTTGGCCCAGGGCAAACGAAGCGCCGGGGGAAATCTTAGCAGAGCCCGGCGCCTTTCCACGGTTCAAAGCGTGGAACTGCAGACTCTTTTGCAAAGAAGAGAGCGCCCAGGCAACAGCAGCCCGCACGTTTCTCAGTGAAAGGGAGAACTCCCTGACTTCATCCAGTCCTCTGAGCAAAGCAGGCAGAGGGAGAGAAACTTTCTTTCCTTCCTCTTTCCTGCCATGAATTCCTCATATGCTCTTGCAAACGCAGGGCTTCTTCGGAAAAACTACGCCGCGGTGCAGGGATCCTTCCAGAGGAGCAACGACATAGTTTGAGCTGGAAGGGCTTGGCAGAGCAGCCGGGGAGAAAAGGCCTCTTGCTATTCTCTTTTCTTTCTGCCTGAATGCGGTCAATTCGCACTTGCCAAAGCAAGGTTTCCCAGCACAAACTACAAAGCAGCAGCTCTCTCCTGGCAGAGGAAGTGCCATGCAGTGTTGCCCTGGCGAGATCGTGTTGCTACAGTGAGGCCCAGGGAAAGCACACTGCCTAGAGAAATCCTAGCAAAGCCCTGTGTTTCCCCACAGGAATGTATGTCACTTTCAGTTCTTTGCCAGCAACGGAGCTCAGAGGCAACGTCAGATTGTGTGTATCTCAGGGAGAGAAAGAACACTGTGACTTCCCCCGTTCCTCTGACGAAAGCGGTTAGAGGGAGAAAAGCGTCCTTTGCTTTCGCTTTCCCGCAAGGAGCTCGGCAGATCTGCCCTTCGCGAAGGGCCGTTTTCCCCCGGAGAACTGCCTCGCCGTAGCCCGGTTCTGGAAGTGGAACGAGTATGCAGTGTTAGCGTTCAGCTATTGTGAAGGCTCGCTTTGGCCCAGGGCAAACGAAGCGCTGGGGGAAATCTTAGCAGAGCCCGGCGCCTTTCCACGGTTCAAAGCGTGGAACTGCAGACTCTTTTGCAAAGAAGAGAGCGCCCAGGCAACAGCAGCCCGCACGTTTCTCAGTGAAAGGGAGAACTCCCTGAATTCATCCAGTCCTCTGAGCAAAGCAGGCAGAGGGAGAGAAACTTTCTTTCCTTCCTCTTTCCTGCCACGAATTCCTCGTTTGCTCTTGCAAACGCAGGGCTTCTTCGGTAAAACTACGCCGCGGTGCAGGGATCCTTCCAGAGGAGCAACGACATAGTTTGAGCTGGAAGGGCTTGGCAGAGCAGCCGGGGAGAAAAGGCCTCTTGCTATTCTCTTTTCTTTCTGCCTGAATGCGGTCAATTCGCACTTGCCAAAGCAAGGTTTCCCAGCACAAACTACAAAGCAGCAGCTCTCTCCTGGCAGAGGAAGTGCCATGCAGTGTTGCCCTGGCGAGATAGTGTTGCTACAGTGAGGCCCAGGGAAAACACACTGCCTAGAGAAATCCTAGCAAAGCCCTGTGTTTCCCCACAGGAATGTATGTCACTTTCAGTTCTTTGCCAGCCACGGAGCTCAGAGGCAACGTCAGATTGTGTGTATCTCAGGGAGAGAAAGAACACTGTGACTTCCCCCGTTCCTCTGACGAAAGCGGTTAGAGGGAGAAAAGCGTCCTTTGCTTTCGCTTTCCCGCAAGGAGCTCGGCAGATCTGCCCTTCGCGAAGGGCCGTTTTCCCCCGGAGAACTGCCTCGCCGTAGCCCGGTTCTGGAAGTGGAACGAGTATGCAGTGCTAGCGTTCAGCTATTGTGAAGGCTCGCTTTGGCCCAGGGCAAACGAAGCGCCGGGGGAAATCTTAGCAGAGCCCGGCGCCTTTCCACGGTTCAAAGCGTGGAACTGCAGACTCTTTTGCAAAGAAGAGAGCGCCCAGGCAACAGCAGCCCGCACGTTTCTCAGTGAAAGGGAGAACTCCCTGACTTCATCCAGTCCTCTGAGCAAAGCAGGCAGAGGGAGAGAAACTTTCTTTCCTTCCTCTTTCCTGCCACGAATTCCTCGTTTGCTCTTGCAAACGCAGGGCTTCTTCGGAAAAACTACGCCGCGGTGCAGGGACCCTTCCAGAGGAGCAACGACATAGTTTGAGCTGGAAGGGCTTGGCAGAGCAGCCGGGGAGAAAAGGCCTCTTGCTATTCTCTTTTCTTTCTGCCTGAATGCGGTCAATTCGCACTTGCCAAAGCAAGGTTTCCCAGCACAAACTACAAAGCAGCAGCTCTCTCCTGGCAGAGGAAGTGCCATGCAGTGTTGCCCTGGCGAGATAGTGTTGCTACAGTGAGGCCCAGGGAAAACACACTGCCTAGAGAAATCCTAGCAAAGCCCTGTGTTTCCCCACAGGAATGTATGTCACTTTCAGTTCTTTGCCAGCCACGGAGCTCAGAGGCAACGTCAGATTGTGTGTATCTCAGGGAGAGAAAGAACACTGTGACTTCCCCCGTTCCTCTGACGAAAGCGGTTAGAGGGAGAAAAGCGTCCTTTGCTTTCGCTTTCCCGCAAGGAGCTCGGCAGATCTGCCCTTCGCGAAGGGCCGTTTTCCCCCGGAGAACTGCCTCGCCGTAGCCCGGTTCTGGAAGTGGAACGAGTATGCAGTGCTAGCGTTCAGCTATTGTGAAGGCTCGCTTTGGCCCAGGGCAAACGAAGCGCCGGGGGAAACCTTAGCAGAGCCCGGCGCCTTTCCACGGTTCAAAGCGTGGAACTGCAGACTCTTTTGCAAAGAAGAGAGCGCCCAGGCAACAGCAGCCCGCACGTTTCTCAGTGAAAGGGAGAACTCCCTGACTTCATCCAGTCCTCTGAGCAAAGCAGGCAGAGGGAGAGAAACTTTCTTTCCTTCCTCTTTCCTGCCACGAATTCCTCGTTTGCTCTTGCAAACGCAGGGCTTCTTCGGAAAAACTACGCCGCGGTGCAGGGACCCTTCCAGAGGAGCAACGACATAGTTTGAGCTGGAAGGGCTTGGCAGAGCAGCCGGGGAGAAAAGGCCTCTTGCTATTCTCTTTTCTTTCTGCCTGAATGCGGTCAATTCGCACTTGCCAAAGCAAGGTTTCCCAGCACAAACTACAAAGCAGCAGCTCTCTCCTGGCAGAGGAAGTGCCATGCAGTGTTGCCCTGGCGAGATAGTGTTGCTACAGTGAGGCCCAGGGAAAACACACTGCCTAGAGAAATCCTAGCAAAGCCCTGTGTTTCCCCACAGGAATGTATGTCACTTTCAGTTCTTTGCCAGCCACGGAGCTCAGAGGCAACGTCAGATTGTGTGTATCTCAGGGAGAGAAAGAACACTGTGACTTCCCCCGTTCCTCTGACGAAAGCGGTTAGAGGGAGAAAAGCGTCCTTTGCTTTCGCTTGCCCTTCGCGAAGGGCCGTTTTCCCCCGGAGAACTGCCTCGCCGTAGCCCGGTTCTGGAAGTGGAACGAGTATGCAGTGTTAGCGTTCAGCTATTGTGAAGGCTCGCTTTGGCCCAGGGCAAACGAAGCGCCGGGGGAAATCTTAGCAGAGCCCGGCGCCTTTCCACGGTTCAAAGCGTGGAACTGCAGACTCTTTTGCAAAGAAGAGAGCGCCCAGGCAACAGCAGCCCGCACGTTTCTCAGTGAAAGGGAGAACTCCCTGACTTCATCCAGTCCTCTGAGCAAAGCAGGCAGAGGGAGAGAAACTTTCTTTCCTTCCTCTTTCCTGCCACGAATTCCTCGTTTGCTCTTGCAAACGCAGGGCTTCTTCGGAAAAACTACGCCGCGGTGCAGGGACCCTTCCAGAGGAGCAACGACATAGTTTGAGCTGGAAGGGCTTGGCAGAGCAGCCGGGGAGAAAAGGCCTCTTGCTATTCTCTTTTCTTTCTGCCTGAATGCGGTCAATTCGCACTTGCCAAAGCAAGGTTTCCCAGCACAAACTACAAAGCAGCAGCTCTCTCCTGGCAGAGGAAGTGCCATGCAGTGTTGCCCTGGCGAGATCGTGTTGCTACAGTGAGGCCCAGGGAAAACACACTGCCTAGAGAAATCCTAGCAAAGCCCTGTGTTTCCCCACAGGAATGTATGTCACTTTCAGTTCTTTGCCAGCCACGGAGCTCAGAGGCAACGTCAGATTGTGTGTATCTCAGGGAGAGAAAGAACACTGTGACTTCCCCCGTTCCTCTGACGAAAGCGGTTAGAGGGAGAAAAGCGTCCTTTGCTTTCGCTTTCCCGCAAGGAGCTCGGCAGATCTGCCCTTCGCGAAGGGCCGTTTTCCCCCGGAGAACTGCCTCGCCGTAGCCCGGTTCTGGAAGTGGAACGAGTATGCAGTGTTAGCGTTCAGCTATTGTGAAGGCTCGCTTTGGCCCAGGGCAAACGAAGCGCCGGGGGAAATCTTAGCAGAGCCCGGCGCCTTTCCACGGTTCAAAGCGTGGAACTGCAGACTCTATTGCAAAGAAGAGAGCGCCCAGGCAACAGCAGCCCGCACGTTTCTCAGTGAAAGGGAGAACTCCCTGACTTCATCCAGTCCTCTGAGCAAAGCAGGCAGAGGGAGAGAAACTTTCTTTCCTTCCTCTTTCCTGCCACGAATTCCTCGTTTGCTCTTGCAAACGCAGGGCTTCTTCGGAAAAACTACGCCGCGGTGCAGGGATCCTTCCAGAGGAGCAACGACATAGTTTGAGCTGGAAGGGCTTGGCAGAGCAGCCGGGGAGAAAAGGCCTCTTGCTATTCTCTTTTCTTTCTGCCTGAATGCGGTCAATTCGCACTTGCCAAAGCAAGGTTTCCCAGCACAAACTACAAAGCAGCAGCTCTCTCCTGGCAGAGGAAGTGCCATGCAGTGTTGCCCTGGCGAGATAGTGTTGCTACAGTGAGGCCCAGGGAAAACACACTGCCTAGAGAAATCCTAGCAAAGCCCTGTGTTTCCCCACAGGAATGTATGTCACTTTCAGTTCTTTGCCAGCCACGGAGCTCAGAGGCAACGTCAGATTGTGTGTATCTCAGGGAGAGAAAGAACACTGTGACTTCCCCCGTTCCTCTGACGAAAGCGGTTAGAGGGAGAAAAGCGTCCTTTGCTTTCGCTTTCCCGCAAGGAGCTCGGCAGATCTGCCCTTCGCGAAGGGCCGTTTTCCCCCGGAGAACTGCCTCGCCGTAGCCCGGTTCTGGAAGTGGAACGAGTATGCAGTGCTAGCGTTCAGCTATTGTGAAGGCTCGCTTTGGCCCAGGGCAAACGAAGCGCCGGGGGAAACCTTAGCAGAGCCCGGCGCCTTTCCACGGTTCAAAGCGTGGAACTGCAGACTCTTTTGCAAAGAAGAGAGCGCCCAGGCAACAGCAGCCCGCACGTTTCTCAGTGAAAGGGAGAACTCCCTGACTTCATCCAGTCCTCTGAGCAAAGCAGGCAGAGGGAGAGAAACTTTCTTTCCTTCCTCTTTCCTGCCACGAATTCCTCGTTTGCTCTTGCAAACGCAGGGCTTCTTCGGAAAAACTACGCCGCGGTGCAGGGACCCTTCCAGAGGAGCAACGACATAGTTTGAGCTGGAAGGGCTTGGCAGAGCAGCCGGGGAGAAAAGGCCTCTTGCTATTCTCTTTTCTTTCTGCCTGAATGCGGTCAATTCGCACTTGCCAAAGCAAGGTTTCCCAGCACAAACTACAAAGCAGCAGCTCTCTCCTGGCAGAGGAAGTGCCATGCAGTGTTGCCCTGGCGAGATAGTGTTGCTACAGTGAGGCCCAGGGAAAACACACTGCCTAGAGAAATCCTAGCAAAGCCCTGTGTTTCCCCACAGGAATGTATGTCACTTTCAGTTCTTTGCCAGCCACGGAGCTCAGAGGCAACGTCAGATTGTGTGTATCTCAGGGAGAGAAAGAACACTGTGACTTCCCCCGTTCCTCTGACGAAAGCGGTTAGAGGGAGAAAAGCGTCCTTTGCTTTCGCTTGCCCTTCGCGAAGGGCCGTTTTCCCCCGGAGAACTGCCTCGCCGTAGCCCGGTTCTGGAAGTGGAACGAGTATGCAGTGTTAGCGTTCAGCTATTGTGAAGGCTCGCTTTGGCCCAGGGCAAACGAAGCGCCGGGGGAAATCTTAGCAGAGCCCGGCGCCTTTCCACGGTTCAAAGCGTGGAACTGCAGACTCTTTTGCAAAGAAGAGAGCGCCCAGGCAACAGCAGCCCGCACGTTTCTCAGTGAAAGGGAGAACTCCCTGACTTCATCCAGTCCTCTGAGCAAAGCAGGCAGAGGGAGAGAAACTTTCTTTCCTTCCTCTTTCCTGCCACGAATTCCTCGTTTGCTCTTGCAAACGCAGGGCTTCTTCGGAAAAACTACGCCGCGGTGCAGGGACCCTTCCAGAGGAGCAACGACATAGTTTGAGCTGGAAGGGCTTGGCAGAGCAGCCGGGGAGAAAAGGCCTCTTGCTATTCTCTTTTCTTTCTGCCTGAATGCGGTCAATTCGCACTTGCCAAAGCAAGGTTTCCCAGCACAAACTACAAAGCAGCAGCTCTCTCCTGGCAGAGGAAGTGCCATGCAGTGTTGCCCTGGCGAGATCGTGTTGCTACAGTGAGGCCCAGGGAAAACACACTGCCTAGAGAAATCCTAGCAAAGCCCTGTGTTTCCCCACAGGAATGTATGTCACTTTCAGTTCTTTGCCAGCCACGGAGCTCAGAGGCAACGTCAGATTGTGTGTATCTCAGGGAGAGAAAGAACACTGTGACTTCCCCCGTTCCTCTGACGAAAGCGGTTAGAGGGAGAAAAGCGTCCTTTGCTTTCGCTTTCCCGCAAGGAGCTCGGCAGATCTGCCCTTCGCGAAGGGCCGTTTTCCCCCGGAGAACTGCCTCGCCGTAGCCCGGTTCTGGAAGTGGAACGAGTATGCAGTGTTAGCGTTCAGCTATTGTGAAGGCTCGCTTTGGCCCAGGGCAAACGAAGCGCCGGGGGAAATCTTAGCAGAGCCCGGCGCCTTTCCACGGTTCAAAGCGTGGAACTGCAGACTCTATTGCAAAGAAGAGAGCGCCCAGGCAACAGCAGCCCGCACGTTTCTCAGTGAAAGGGAGAACTCCCTGACTTCATCCAGTCCTCTGAGCAAAGCAGGCAGAGGGAGAGAAACTTTCTTTCCTTCCTCTTTCCTGCCACGAATTCCTCGTTTGCTCTTGCAAACGCAGGGCTTCTTCGGAAAAACTACGCCGCGGTGCAGGGATCCTTCCAGAGGAGCAACGACATAGTTTGAGCTGGAAGGGCTTGGCAGAGCAGCCGGGGAGAAAAGGCCTCTTGCTATTCTCTTTTCTTTCTGCCTGAATGCGGTCAATTCGCACTTGCCAAAGCAAGGTTTCCCAGCACAAACTACAAAGCAGCAGCTCTCTCCTGGCAGAGGAAGTGCCATGCAGTGTTGCCCTGGCGAGATCGTGTTGCTACAGTGAGGCCCAGGGAAAACACACTGCCTAGAGAAATCCTAGCAAAGCCCTGTGTTTCCCCACAGGAATGTATGTCACTTTCAGTTCTTTGCCAGCCACGGAGCTCAGAGGCAACGTCAGATTGTGTGTATCTCAGGGAGAGAAAGAACACTGTGACTTCCCCCGTTCCTCTGACGAAAGCGGTTAGAGGGAGAAAAGCGTCCTTTGCTTTCGCTTTCCCGCAAGGAGCTCGGCAGATCTGCCCTTCGCGAAGGGCCGTTTTCCCCCGGAGAACTGCCTCGCCGTAGCCCGGTTCTGGAAGTGGAACGAGTATGCAGTGTTAGCGTTCAGCTATTGTGAAGGCTCGCTTTGGCCCAGGGCAAACGAAGCGCCGGGGGAAATCTTAGCAGAGCCCGGCGCCTTTCCACGGTTCAAAGCGTGGAACTGCAGACTCTATTGCAAAGAAGAGAGCGCCCAGGCAACAGCAGCCCGCACGTTTCTCAGTGAAAGGGAGAACTCCCTGACTTCATCCAGTCCTCTGAGCAAAGCAGGCAGAGGGAGAGAAACTTTCTTTCCTTCCTCTTTCCTGCCACGAATTCCTCGTTTGCTCTTGCAAACGCAGGGCTTCTTCGGAAAAACTACGCCGCGGTGCAGGGATCCTTCCAGAGGAGCAACGACATAGTTTGAGCTGGAAGGGCTTGGCAGAGCAGCCGGGGAGAAAAGGCCTCTTGCTATTCTCTTTTCTTTCTGCCTGAATGCGGTCAATTCGCACTTGCCAAAGCAAGGTTTCCCAGCACAAACTACAAAGCAGCAGCTCTCTCCTGGCAGAGGAAGTGCCATGCAGTGTTGCCCTGGCGAGATAGTGTTGCTACAGTGAGGCCCAGGGAAAACACACTGCCTAGAGAAATCCTAGCAAAGCCCTGTGTTTCCCCACAGGAATGTATGTCACTTTCAGTTCTTTGCCAGCCACGGAGCTCAGAGGCAACGTCAGATTGTGTGTATCTCAGGGAGAGAAAGAACACTGTGACTTCCCCCGTTCCTCTGACGAAAGCGGTTAGAGGGAGAAAAGCGTCCTTTGCTTTCGCTTTCCCGCAAGGAGCTCGGCAGATCTGCCCTTCGCGAAGGGCCGTTTTCCCCCGGAGAACTGCCTCGCCGTAGCCCGGTTCTGGAAGTGGAACGAGTATGCAGTGCTAGCGTTCAGCTATTGTGAAGGCTCGCTTTGGCCCAGGGCAAACGAAGCGCCGGGGGAAATCTTAGCAGAGCCCGGCGCCTTTCCACGGTTCAAAGCGTGGAACTGCAGACTCTTTTGCAAAGAAGAGAGCGCCCAGGCAACAGCAGCCCGCACGTTTCTCAGTGAAAGGGAGAACTCCCTGACTTCATCCAGTCCTCTGAGCAAAGCAGGCAGAGGGAGAGAAACTTTCTTTCCTTCCTCTTTCCTGCCACGAATTCCTCGTTTGCTCTTGCAAACGCAGGGCTTCTTCGGAAAAACTACGCCGCGGTGCAGGGACCCTTCCAGAGGAGCAACGACATAGTTTGAGCTGGAAGGGCTTGGCAGAGCAGCCGGGGAGAAAAGGCCTCTTGCTATTCTCTTTTCTTTCTGCCTGAATGCGGTCAATTCGCACTTGCCAAAGCAAGGTTTCCCAGCACAAACTACAAAGCAGCAGCTCTCTCCTGGCAGAGGAAGTGCCATGCAGTGTTGCCCTGGCGAGATAGTGTTGCTACAGTGAGGCCCAGGGAAAACACACTGCCTAGAGAAATCCTAGCAAAGCCCTGTGTTTCCCCACAGGAATGTATGTCACTTTCAGTTCTTTGCCAGCCACGGAGCTCAGAGGCAACGTCAGATTGTGTGTATCTCAGGGAGAGAAAGAACACTGTGACTTCCCCCGTTCCTCTGACGAAAGCGGTTAGAGGGAGAAAAGCGTCCTTTGCTTCCGCTTGCCCTTCGCGAAGGGCCGTTTTCCCCCGGAGAACTGCCTCGCCGTAGCCCGGTTCTGGAAGTGGAACGAGTATGCAGTGTTAGCGTTCAGCTATTGTGAAGGCTCGCTTTGGCCCAGGGCAAACGAAGCGCCGGGGGAAATCTTAGCAGAGCCCGGCGCCTTTCCACGGTTCAAAGCGTGGAACTGCAGACTCTTTTGCAAAGAAGAGAGCGCCCAGGCAACAGCAGCCCGCACGTTTCTCAGTGAAAGGGAGAACTCCCTGACTTCATCCAGTCCTCTGAGCAAAGCAGGCAGAGGGAGAGAAACTTTCTTTCCTTCCTCTTTCCTGCCACGAATTCCTCGTTTGCTCTTGCAAACGCAGGGCTTCTTCGGAAAAACTACGCCGCGGTGCAGGGACCCTTCCAGAGGAGCAACGACATAGTTTGAGCTGGAAGGGCTTGGCAGAGCAGCCGGGGAGAAAAGGCCTCTTGCTATTCTCTTTTCTTTCTGCCTGAATGCGGTCAATTCGCACTTGCCAAAGCAAGGTTTCCCAGCACAAACTACAAAGCAGTAGCTCTCTCCTGGCAGAGGAAGTGCCATGCAGTGTTGCCCTGGCGAGATCGTGTTGCTACAGTGAGGCCCAGGGAAAACACACTGCCTAGAGAAATCCTAGCAAAGCCCTGTGTTTCCCCACAGGAATGTATGTCAGTTTCAGTTCTTTGCCAGCCACGGAGCTCAGAGGCAACGTCAGATTGTGTGTATCTCAGGGAGAGAAAGAACACTGTGACTTCCCCCGTTCCTCTGACGAAAGCGGTTAGAGGGAGAAAAGCGTCCTTTGCTTTCGCTTGCCCTTCGCGAAGGGCCGTTTTCCCCCGGAGAACTGCCTCGCCGTAGCCCGGTTCTGGAAGTGGAACGAGTATGCAGTGTTAGCGTTCAGCTATTGTGAAGGCTCGCTTTGGCCCAGGGCAAACGAAGCGCCGGGGGAAATCTTAGCAGAGCCCGGCGCCTTTCCACGGTTCAAAGCGTGGAACTGCAGACTCTTTTGCAAAGAAGAGAGCGCCCAGGCAACAGCAGCCCGCACGTTTCTCAGTGAAAGGGAGAACTCCCTGACTTCATCCAGTCCTCTGAGCAAAGCAGGCAGAGGGAGAGAAACTTTCTTTCCTTCCTCTTTCCTGCCACGAATTCCTCGTTTGCTCTTGCAAACGCAGGGCTTCTTCGGAAAAACTACGCCGCGGTGCAGGGATCCTTCCAGAGGAGCAACGACATAGTTTGAGCTGGAAGGGCTTGGCAGAGCAGCCGGGGAGAAAAGGCCTCTTGCTATTCTCTTTTCTTTCTGCCTGAATGCGGTCAATTCGCACTTGCCAAAGCAAGGTTTCCCAGCACAAACTACAAAGCAGCAGCTCTCTCCTGGCAGAGGAAGTGCCATGCAGTGTTGCCCTGGCGAGATCGTGTTGCTACAGTGAGGCCCAGGGAAAACACACTGCCTAGAGAAATCCTAGCAAAGCCCTGTGTTTCCCCACAGGAATGTATGTCACTTTCAGTTCTTTGCCAGCCACGGAGCTCAGAGGCAACGTCAGATTGTGTGTATCTCAGGGAGAGAAAGAACACTGTGACTTCCCCCGTTCCTCTGACGAAAGCGGTTAGAGGGAGAAAAGCGTCCTTTGCTTTCGCTTTCCCGCAAGGAGCTCGGCAGATCTGCCCTTCGCGAAGGGCCGTTTTCCCCCGGAGAACTGCCTCGCCGTAGCCCGGTTCTGGAAGTGGAACGAGTATGCAGTGTTAGCGTTCAGCTATTGTGAAGGCTCGCTTTGGCCCAGGGCAAACGAAGCGCCGGGGGAAATCTTAGCAGAGCCCGGCGCCTTTCCACGGTTCAAAGCGTGGAACTGCAGACTCTATTGCAAAGAAGAGAGCGCCCAGGCAACAGCAGCCCGCACGTTTCTCAGTGAAAGGGAGAACTCCCTGACTTCATCCAGTCCTCTGAGCAAAGCAGGCAGAGGGAGAGAAACTTTCTTTCCTTCCTCTTTCCTGCCACGAATTCCTCGTTTGCTCTTGCAAACGCAGGGCTTCTTCGGAAAAACTACGCCGCGGTGCAGGGATCCTTCCAGAGGAGCAACGACATAGTTTGAGCTGGAAGGGCTTGGCAGAGCAGCCGGGGAGAAAAGGCCTCTTGCTATTCTCTTTTCTTTCTGCCTGAATGCGGTCAATTCGCACTTGCCAAAGCAAGGTTTCCCAGCACAAACTACAAAGCAGCAGCTCTCTCCTGGCAGAGGAAGTGCCATGCAGTGTTGCCCTGGCGAGATAGTGTTGCTACAGTGAGGCCCAGGGAAAACACACTGCCTAGAGAAATCCTAGCAAAGCCCTGTGTTTCCCCACAGGAATGTATGTCACTTTCAGTTCTTTGCCAGCCACGGAGCTCAGAGGCAACGTCAGATTGTGTGTATCTCAGGGAGAGAAAGAACACTGTGACTTCCCCCGTTCCTCTGACGAAAGCGGTTAGAGGGAGAAAAGCGTCCTTTGCTTTCGCTTTCCCGCAAGGAGCTCGGCAGATCTGCCCTTCGCGAAGGGCCGTTTTCCCCCGGAGAACTGCCTCGCCGTAGCCCGGTTCTGGAAGTGGAACGAGTATGCAGTGCTAGCGTTCAGCTATTGTGAAGGCTCGCTTTGGCCCAGGGCAAACGAAGCGCCGGGGGAAACCTTAGCAGAGCCCGGCGCCTTTCCACGGTTCAAAGCGTGGAACTGCAGACTCTTTTGCAAAGAAGAGAGCGCCCAGGCAACAGCAGCCCGCACGTTTCTCAGTGAAAGGGAGAACTCCCTGACTTCATCCAGTCCTCTGAGCAAAGCAGGCAGAGGGAGAGAAACTTTCTTTCCTTCCTCTTTCCTGCCACGAATTCCTCGTTTGCTCTTGCAAACGCAGGGCTTCTTCGGAAAAACTACGCCGCGGTGCAGGGACCCTTCCAGAGGAGCAACGACATAGTTTGAGCTGGAAGGGCTTGGCAGAGCAGCCGGGGAGAAAAGGCCTCTTGCTATTCTCTTTTCTTTCTGCCTGAATGCGGTCAATTCGCACTTGCCAAAGCAAGGTTTCCCAGCACAAACTACAAAGCAGCAGCTCTCTCCTGGCAGAGGAAGTGCCATGCAGTGTTGCCCTGGCGAGATCGTGTTGCTACAGTGAGGCCCAGGGAAAACACACTGCCTAGAGAAATCCTAGCAAAGCCCTGTGTTTCCCCACAGGAATGTATGTCACTTTCAGTTCTTTGCCAGCCACGGAGCTCAGAGGCAACGTCAGATTGTGTGTATCTCAGGGAGAGAAAGAACACTGTGACTTCCCCCGTTCCTCTGACGAAAGCGGTTAGAGGGAGAAAAGCGTCCTTTGCTTTCGCTTTCCCGCAAGGAGCTCGGCAGATCTGCCCTTCGCGAAGGGCCGTTTTCCCCCGGAGAACTGCCTCGCCGTAGCCCGGTTCTGGAAGTGGAACGAGTATGCAGTGTTAGCGTTCAGCTATTGTGAAGGCTCGCTTTGGCCCAGGGCAAACGAAGCGCCGGGGGAAATCTTAGCAGAGCCCGGCGCCTTTCCACGGTTCAAAGCGTGGAACTGCAGACTCTATTGCAAAGAAGAGAGCGCCCAGGCAACAGCAGCCCGCACGTTTCTCAGTGAAAGGGAGAACTCCCTGACTTCATCCAGTCCTCTGAGCAAAGCAGGCAGAGGGAGAGAAACTTTCTTTCCTTCCTCTTTCCTGCCACGAATTCCTCGTTTGCTCTTGCAAACGCAGGGCTTCTTCGGAAAAACTACGCCGCGGTGCAGGGATCCTTCCAGAGGAGCAACGACATAGTTTGAGCTGGAAGGGCTTGGCAGAGCAGCCGGGGAGAAAAGGCCTCTTGCTATTCTCTTTTCTTTCTGCCTGAATGCGGTCAATTCGCACTTGCCAAAGCAAGGTTTCCCAGCACAAACTACAAAGCAGCAGCTCTCTCCTGGCAGAGGAAGTGCCATGCAGTGTTGCCCTGGCGAGATAGTGTTGCTACAGTGAGGCCCAGGGAAAACACACTGCCTAGAGAAATCCTAGCAAAGCCCTGTGTTTCCCCACAGGAATGTATGTCACTTTCAGTTCTTTGCCAGCCACGGAGCTCAGAGGCAACGTCAGATTGTGTGTATCTCAGGGAGAGAAAGAACACTGTGACTTCCCCCGTTCCTCTGACGAAAGCGGTTAGAGGGAGAAAAGCGTCCTTTGCTTTCGCTTTCCCGCAAGGAGCTCGGCAGATCTGCCCTTCGCGAAGGGCCGTTTTCCCCCGGAGAACTGCCTCGCCGTAGCCCGGTTCTGGAAGTGGAACGAGTATGCAGTGCTAGCGTTCAGCTATTGTGAAGGCTCGCTTTGGCCCAGGGCAAACGAAGCGCCGGGGGAAATCTTAGCAGAGCCCGGCGCCTTTCCACGGTTCAAAGCGTGGAACTGCAGACTCTTTTGCAAAGAAGAGAGCGCCCAGGCAACAGCAGCCCGCACGTTTCTCAGTGAAAGGGAGAACTCCCTGACTTCATCCAGTCCTCTGAGCAAAGCAGGCAGAGGGAGAGAAACTTTCTTTCCTTCCTCTTTCCTGCCACGAATTCCTCGTTTGCTCTTGCAAACGCAGGGCTTCTTCGGAAAAACTACGCCGCGGTGCAGGGACCCTTCCAGAGGAGCAACGACATAGTTTGAGCTGGAAGGGCTTGGCAGAGCAGCCGGGGAGAAAAGGCCTCTTGCTATTCTCTTTTCTTTCTGCCTGAATGCGGTCAATTCGCACTTGCCAAAGCAAGGTTTCCCAGCACAAACTACAAAGCAGCAGCTCTCTCCTGGCAGAGGAAGTGCCATGCAGTGTTGCCCTGGCGAGATAGTGTTGCTACAGTGAGGCCCAGGGAAAACACACTGCCTAGAGAAATCCTAGCAAAGCCCTGTGTTTCCCCACAGGAATGTATGTCACTTTCAGTTCTTTGCCAGCCACGGAGCTCAGAGGCAACGTCAGATTGTGTGTATCTCAGGGAGAGAAAGAACACTGTGACTTCCCCCGTTCCTCTGACGAAAGCGGTTAGAGGGAGAAAAGCGTCCTTTGCTTCCGCTTGCCCTTCGCGAAGGGCCGTTTTCCCCCGGAGAACTGCCTCGCCGTAGCCCGGTTCTGGAAGTGGAACGAGTATGCAGTGTTAGCGTTCAGCTATTGTGAAGGCTCGCTTTGGCCCAGGGCAAACGAAGCGCCGGGGGAAATCTTAGCAGAGCCCGGCGCCTTTCCACGGTTCAAAGCGTGGAACTGCAGACTCTTTTGCAAAGAAGAGAGCGCCCAGGCAACAGCAGCCCGCACGTTTCTCAGTGAAAGGGAGAACTCCCTGACTTCATCCAGTCCTCTGAGCAAAGCAGGCAGAGGGAGAGAAACTTTCTTTCCTTCCTCTTTCCTGCCACGAATTCCTCGTTTGCTCTTGCAAACGCAGGGCTTCTTCGGAAAAACTACGCCGCGGTGCAGGGACCCTTCCAGAGGAGCAACGACATAGTTTGAGCTGGAAGGGCTTGGCAGAGCAGCCGGGGAGAAAAGGCCTCTTGCTATTCTCTTTTCTTTCTGCCTGAATGCGGTCAATTCGCACTTGCCAAAGCAAGGTTTCCCAGCACAAACTACAAAGCAGTAGCTCTCTCCTGGCAGAGGAAGTGCCATGCAGTGTTGCCCTGGCGAGATCGTGTTGCTACAGTGAGGCCCAGGGAAAACACACTGCCTAGAGAAATCCTAGCAAAGCCCTGTGTTTCCCCACAGGAATGTATGTCACTTTCAGTTCTTTGCCAGCCACGGAGCTCAGAGGCAACGTCAGATTGTGTGTATCTCAGGGAGAGAAAGAACACTGTGACTTCCCCCGTTCCTCTGACGAAAGCGGTTAGAGGGAGAAAAGCGTCCTTTGCTTTCGCTTTCCCGCAAGGAGCTCGGCAGATCTGCCCTTCGCGAAGGGCCGTTTTCCCCCGGAGAACTGCCTCGCCGTAGCCCGGTTCTGGAAGTGGAACGAGTATGCAGTGTTAGCGTTCAGCTATTGTGAAGGCTCGCTTTGGCCCAGGGCAAACGAAGCGCCGGGGGAAATCTTAGCAGAGCCCGGCGCCTTTCCACGGTTCAAAGCGTGGAACTGCAGACTCTATTGCAAAGAAGAGAGCGCCCAGGCAACAGCAGCCCGCACGTTTCTCAGTGAAAGGGAGAACTCCCTGACTTCATCCAGTCCTCTGAGCAAAGCAGGCAGAGGGAGAGAAACTTTCTTTCCTTCCTCTTTCCTGCCACGAATTCCTCGTTTGCTCTTGCAAACGCAGGGCTTCTTCGGAAAAACTACGCCGCGGTGCAGGGATCCTTCCAGAGGAGCAACGACATAGTTTGAGCTGGAAGGGCTTGGCAGAGCAGCCGGGGAGAAAAGGCCTCTTGCTATTCTCTTTTCTTTCTGCCTGAATGCGGTCAATTCGCACTTGCCAAAGCAAGGTTTCCCAGCACAAACTACAAAGCAGCAGCTCTCTCCTGGCAGAGGAAGTGCCATGCAGTGTTGCCCTGGCGAGATAGTGTTGCTACAGTGAGGCCCAGGGAAAACACACTGCCTAGAGAAATCCTAGCAAAGCCCTGTGTTTCCCCACAGGAATGTATGTCACTTTCAGTTCTTTGCCAGCCACGGAGCTCAGAGGCAACGTCAGATTGTGTGTATCTCAGGGAGAGAAAGAACACTGTGACTTCCCCCGTTCCTCTGACGAAAGCGGTTAGAGGGAGAAAAGCGTCCTTTGCTTTCGCTTTCCCGCAAGGAGCTCGGCAGATCTGCCCTTCGCGAAGGGCCGTTTTCCCCCGGAGAACTGCCTCGCCGTAGCCCGGTTCTGGAAGTGGAACGAGTATGCAGTGCTAGCGTTCAGCTATTGTGAAGGCTCGCTTTGGCCCAGGGCAAACGAAGCGCCGGGGGAAATCTTAGCAGAGCCCGGCGCCTTTCCACGGTTCAAAGCGTGGAACTGCAGACTCTTTTGCAAAGAAGAGAGCGCCCAGGCAACAGCAGCCCGCACGTTTCTCAGTGAAAGGGAGAACTCCCTGACTTCATCCAGTCCTCTGAGCAAAGCAGGCAGAGGGAGAGAAACTTTCTTTCCTTCCTCTTTCCTGCCACGAATTCCTCGTTTGCTCTTGCAAACGCAGGGCTTCTTCGGAAAAACTACGCCGCGGTGCAGGGACCCTTCCAGAGGAGCAACGACATAGTTTGAGCTGGAAGGGCTTGGCAGAGCAGCCGGGGAGAAAAGGCCTCTTGCTATTCTCTTTTCTTTCTGCCTGAATGCGGTCAATTCGCACTTGCCAAAGCAAGGTTTCCCAGCACAAACTACAAAGCAGCAGCTCTCTCCTGGCAGAGGAAGTGCCATGCAGTGTTGCCCTGGCGAGATCGTGTTGCTACAGTGAGGCCCAGGGAAAACACACTGCCTAGAGAAATCCTAGCAAAGCCCTGTGTTTCCCCACAGGAATGTATGTCACTTTCAGTTCTTTGCCAGCCACGGAGCTCAGAGGCAACGTCAGATTGTGTGTATCTCAGGGAGAGAAAGAACACTGTGACTTCCCCCGTTCCTCTGACGAAAGCGGTTAGAGGGAGAAAAGCGTCCTTTGCTTTCGCTTTCCCGCAAGGAGCTCGCCAGATCTGCCCTTCGCGAAGGGCCGTTTTCCCCCGGAGAACTGCCTCGCCGTAGCCCGGTTCTGGAAGTGGAACGAGTATGCAGTGCTAGCGTTCAGCTATTGTGAAGGCTCGCTTTGGCCCAGGGCAAACGAAGCGCCGGGGGAAATCTTAGCAGAGCCCGGCGCCTTTCCACGGTTCAAAGCGTGGAACTGCAGACTCTTTTGCAAAGAAGAGAGCGCCCAGGCAACAGCAGCCCGCACGTTTCTCAGTGAAAGGGAGAACTCCCTGACTTCATCCAGTCCTCTGAGCAAAGCAGGCAGAGGGAGAGAAACTTTCTTTCCTTCCTCTTTCCTGCCACGAATTCCTCGTTTGCTCTTGCAAACGCAGGGCTTCTTCGGAAAAACTACGCCGCGGTGCAGGGATCCTTCCAGAGGAGCAACGACATAGTTTGAGCTGGAAGGGCTTGGCAGAGCACCCGGGGAGAAAAGGCCTCTTGCTATTCTCTTTTCTTTCTGCCTGAATGCGGTCAATTCGCACTTGCCAAAGCAAGGTTTCCCAGCACAAACTACAAAGCAGCAGCTCTCTCCTGGCAGAGGAAGTGCCATGCAGTGTTGCCCTGGCGAGATAGTGTTGCTACAGTGAGGCCCAGGGAAAACACACTGCCTAGAGAAATCCTAGCAAAGCCCTGTGTTTCCCCACAGGAATGTATGTCACTTTCAGTTCTTTGCCAGCCACGGAGCTCAGAGGCAACGTCAGATTGTGTGTATCTCAGGGAGAGAAAGAACACTGTGACTTCCCCCGTTCCTCTGACGAAAGCGGTTAGAGGGAGAAAAGCGTCCTTTGCTTTCGCTTTCCCGCAAGGAGCTCGGCAGATCTGCCCTTCGCGAAGGGCCGTTTTCCCCCGGAGAACTGCCTCGCCGTAGCCCGGTTCTGGAAGTGGAACGAGTATGCAGTGCTAGCGTTCAGCTATTGTGAAGGCTCGCTTTGGCCCAGGGCAAACGAAGCGCCGGGGGAAATCTTAGCAGAGCCCGGCGCCTTTCCACGGTTCAAAGCGTGGAACTGCAGACTCTTTTGCAAAGAAGAGAGCGCCCAGGCAACAGCAGCCCGCACGTTTCTCAGTGAAAGGGAGAACTCCCTGACTTCATCCAGTCCTCTGAGCAAAGCAGGCAGAGGGAGAGAAACTTTCTTTCCTTCCTCTTTCCTGCCACGAATTCCTCGTTTGCTCTTGCAAACGCAGGGCTTCTTCGGAAAAACTACGCCGCGGTGCAGGGACCCTTCCAGAGGAGCAACGACATAGTTTGAGCTGGAAGGGCTTGGCAGAGCAGCCGGGGAGAAAAGGCCTCTTGCTATTCTCTTTTCTTTCTGCCTGAATGCGGTCAATTCGCACTTGCCAAAGCAAGGTTTCCCAGCACAAACTACAAAGCAGCAGCTCTCTCCTGGCAGAGGAAGTGCCATGCAGTGTTGCCCTGGCGAGATAGTGTTGCTACAGTGAGGCCCAGGGAAAACACACTGCCTAGAGAAATCCTAGCAAAGCCCTGTGTTTCCCCACAGGAATGTATGTCACTGTCAGTTCTTTGCCAGCCACGGAGCTCAGAGGCAACGTCAGATTGTGTGTATCTCAGGGAGAGAAAGAACACTGTGACTTCCCCCGTTCCTCTGACGAAAGCGGTTAGAGGGAGAAAAGCGTCCTTTGCTTTCGCTTTCCCGCAAGGAGCTCGGCAGATCTGCCCTTCGCGAAGGGCCGTTTTCCCCCGGAGAACTGCCTCGCCGTAGCCCGGTTCTGGAAGTGGAACGAGTATGCAGTGTTAGCGTTCAGCTATTGTGAAGGCTCGCTTTGGCCCAGGGCAAACGAAGCGCCGGGGGAAATCTTAGCAGAGCCCGGCGCCTTTCCACGGTTCAAAGCGTGGAACTGCAGACTCTTTTGCAAAGAAGAGAGCGCCCAGGCAACAGCAGCCCGCACGTTTCTCAGTGAAAGGGAGAACTCCCTGACTTCATCCAGTCCTCTGAGCAAAGCAGGCAGAGGGAGAGAAACTTTCTTTCCTTCCTCTTTCCTGCCACGAATTCCTCGTTTGCTCTTGCAAACGCAGGGCTTCTTCGGAAAAACTACGCCGCGGTGCAGGGACCCTTCCAGAGGAGCAACGACATAGTTTGAGCTGGAAGGGCTTGGCAGAGCAGCCGGGGAGAAAAGGCCTCTTGCTATTCTCTTTTCTTTCTGCCTGAATGCGGTCAATTCGCACTTGCCAAAGCAAGGTTTCCCAGCACAAACTACAAAGCAGTAGCTCTCTCCTGGCAGAGGAAGTGCCATGCAGTGTTGCCCTGGCGAGATCGTGTTGCTACAGTGAGGCCCAGGGAAAACACACTGCCTAGAGAAATCCTAGCAAAGCCCTGTGTTTCCCCACAGGAATGTATGTCACTTTCAGTTCTTTGCCAGCCACGGAGCTCAGAGGCAACGTCAGATTGTGTGTATCTCAGGGAGAGAAAGAACACTGTGACTTCCCCCGTTCCTCTGACGAAAGCGGTTAGAGGGAGAAAAGCGTCCTTTGCTTTCGCTTTCCCGCAAGGAGCTCGGCAGATCTGCCCTTCGCGAAGGGCCGTTTTCCCCCGGAGAACTGCCTCGCCGTAGCCCGGTTCTGGAAGTGGAACGAGTATGCAGTGTTAGCGTTCAGCTATTGTGAAGGCTCGCTTTGGCCCAGGGCAAACGAAGCGCCGGGGGAAATCTTAGCAGAGCCCGGCGCCTTTCCACGGTTCAAAGCGTGGAACTGCAGACTCTATTGCAAAGAAGAGAGCGCCCAGGCAACAGCAGCCCGCACGTTTCTCAGTGAAAGGGAGAACTCCCTGACTTCATCCAGTCCTCTGAGCAAAGCAGGCAGAGGGAGAGAAACTTTCTTTCCTTCCTCTTTCCTGCCACGAATTCCTCGTTTGCTCTTGCAAACGCAGGGCTTCTTCGGAAAAACTACGCCGCGGTGCAGGGATCCTTCCAGAGGAGCAACGACATAGTTTGAGCTGGAAGGGCTTGGCAGAGCAGCCGGGGAGAAAAGGCCTCTTGCTATTCTCTTTTCTTTCTGCCTGAATGCGGTCAATTCGCACTTGCCAAAGCAAGGTTTCCCAGCACAAACTACAAAGCAGCAGCTCTCTCCTGGCAGAGGAAGTGCCATGCAGTGTTGCCCTGGCGAGATAGTGTTGCTACAGTGAGGCCCAGGGAAAACACACTGCCTAGAGAAATCCTAGCAAAGCCCTGTGTTTCCCCACAGGAATGTATGTCACTTTCAGTTCTTTGCCAGCCACGGAGCTCAGAGGCAACGTCAGATTGTGTGTATCTCAGGGAGAGAAAGAACACTGTGACTTCCCCCGTTCCTCTGACGAAAGCGGTTAGAGGGAGAAAAGCGTCCTTTGCTTTCGCTTTCCCGCAAGGAGCTCGGCAGATCTGCCCTTCGCGAAGGGCCGTTTTCCCCCGGAGAACTGCCTCGCCGTAGCCCGGTTCTGGAAGTGGAACGAGTATGCAGTGCTAGCGTTCAGCTATTGTGAAGGCTCGCTTTGGCCCAGGGCAAACGAAGCGCCGGGGGAAATCTTAGCAGAGCCCGGCGCCTTTCCACGGTTCAAAGCGTGGAACTGCAGACTCTTTTGCAAAGAAGAGAGCGCCCAGGCAACAGCAGCCCGCACGTTTCTCAGTGAAAGGGAGAACTCCCTGACTTCATCCAGTCCTCTGAGCAAAGCAGGCAGAGGGAGAGAAACTTTCTTTCCTTCCTCTTTCCTGCCACGAATTCCTCGTTTGCTCTTGCAAACGCAGGGCTTCTTCGGAAAAACTACGCCGCGGTGCAGGGACCCTTCCAGAGGAGCAACGACATAGTTTGAGCTGGAAGGGCTTGGCAGAGCAGCCGGGGAGAAAAGGCCTCTTGCTATTCTCTTTTCTTTCTGCCTGAATGCGGTCAATTCGCACTTGCCAAAGCAAGGTTTCCCAGCACAAACTACAAAGCAGCAGCTCTCTCCTGGCAGAGGAAGTGCCATGCAGTGTTGCCCTGGCGAGATCGTGTTGCTACAGTGAGGCCCAGGGAAAACACACTGCCTAGAGAAATCCTAGCAAAGCCCTGTGTTTCCCCACAGGAATGTATGTCACTTTCAGTTCTTTGCCAGCCACGGAGCTCAGAGGCAACGTCAGATTGTGTGTATCTCAGGGAGAGAAAGAACACTGTGACTTCCCCCGTTCCTCTGACGAAAGCGGTTAGAGGGAGAAAAGCGTCCTTTGCTTTCGCTTTCCCGCAAGGAGCTCGCCAGATCTGCCCTTCGCGAAGGGCCGTTTTCCCCCGGAGAACTGCCTCGCCGTAGCCCGGTTCTGGAAGTGGAACGAGTATGCAGTGCTAGCGTTCAGCTATTGTGAAGGCTCGCTTTGGCCCAGGGCAAACGAAGCGCCGGGGGAAATCTTAGCAGAGCCCGGCGCCTTTCCACGGTTCAAAGCGTGGAACTGCAGACTCTTTTGCAAAGAAGAGAGCGCCCAGGCAACAGCAGCCCGCACGTTTCTCAGTGAAAGGGAGAACTCCCTGACTTCATCCAGTCCTCTGAGCAAAGCAGGCAGAGGGAGAGAAACTTTCTTTCCTTCCTCTTTCCTGCCACGAATTCCTCGTTTGCTCTTGCAAACGCAGGGCTTCTTCGGAAAAACTACGCCGCGGTGCAGGGATCCTTCCAGAGGAGCAACGACATAGTTTGAGCTGGAAGGGCTTGGCAGAGCACCCGGGGAGAAAAGGCCTCTTGCTATTCTCTTTTCTTTCTGCCTGAATGCGGTCAATTCGCACTTGCCAAAGCAAGGTTTCCCAGCACAAACTACAAAGCAGCAGCTCTCTCCTGGCAGAGGAAGTGCCATGCAGTGTTGCCCTGGCGAGATAGTGTTGCTACAGTGAGGCCCAGGGAAAACACACTGCCTAGAGAAATCCTAGCAAAGCCCTGTGTTTCCCCACAGGAATGTATGTCACTTTCAGTTCTTTGCCAGCCACGGAGCTCAGAGGCAACGTCAGATTGTGTGTATCTCAGGGAGAGAAAGAACACTGTGACTTCCCCCGTTCCTCTGACGAAAGCGGTTAGAGGGAGAAAAGCGTCCTTTGCTTTCGCTTTCCCGCAAGGAGCTCGGCAGATCTGCCCTTCGCGAAGGGCCGTTTTCCCCCGGAGAACTGCCTCGCCGTAGCCCGGTTCTGGAAGTGGAACGAGTATGCAGTGCTAGCGTTCAGCTATTGTGAAGGCTCGCTTTGGCCCAGGGCAAACGAAGCGCCGGGGGAAATCTTAGCAGAGCCCGGCGCCTTTCCACGGTTCAAAGCGTGGAACTGCAGACTCTTTTGCAAAGAAGAGAGCGCCCAGGCAACAGCAGCCCGCACGTTTCTCAGTGAAAGGGAGAACTCCCTGACTTCATCCAGTCCTCTGAGCAAAGCAGGCAGAGGGAGAGAAACTTTCTTTCCTTCCTCTTTCCTGCCACGAATTCCTCGTTTGCTCTTGCAAACGCAGGGCTTCTTCGGAAAAACTACGCCGCGGTGCAGGGACCCTTCCAGAGGAGCAACGACATAGTTTGAGCTGGAAGGGCTTGGCAGAGCAGCCGGGGAGAAAAGGCCTCTTGCTATTCTCTTTTCTTTCTGCCTGAATGCGGTCAATTCGCACTTGCCAAAGCAAGGTTTCCCAGCACAAACTACAAAGCAGCAGCTCTCTCCTGGCAGAGGAAGTGCCATGCAGTGTTGCCCTGGCGAGATCGTGTTGCTACAGTGAGGCCCAGGGAAAACACACTGCCTAGAGAAATCCTAGCAAAGCCCTGTGTTTCCCCACAGGAATGTATGTCACTTTCAGTTCTTTGCCAGCCACGGAGCTCAGAGGCAACGTCAGATTGTGTGTATCTCAGGGAGAGAAAGAACACTGTGACTTCCCCCGTTCCTCTGACGAAAGCGGTTAGAGGGAGAAAAGCGTCCTTTGCTTTCGCTTTCCCGCAAGGAGCTCGCCAGATCTGCCCTTCGCGAAGGGCCGTTTTCCCCCGGAGAACTGCCTCGCCGTAGCCCGGTTCTGGAAGTGGAACGAGTATGCAGTGCTAGCGTTCAGCTATTGTGAAGGCTCGCTTTGGCCCAGGGCAAACGAAGCGCCGGGGGAAATCTTAGCAGAGCCCGGCGCCTTTCCACGGTTCAAAGCGTGGAACTGCAGACTCTTTTGCAAAGAAGAGAGCGCCCAGGCAACAGCAGCCCGCACGTTTCTCAGTGAAAGGGAGAACTCCCTGACTTCATCCAGTCCTCTGAGCAAAGCAGGCAGAGGGAGAGAAACTTTCTTTCCTTCCTCTTTCCTGCCACGAATTCCTCGTTTGCTCTTGCAAACGCAGGGCTTCTTCGGAAAAACTACGCCGCGGTGCAGGGATCCTTCCAGAGGAGCAACGACATAGTTTGAGCTGGAAGGGCTTGGCAGAGCACCCGGGGAGAAAAGGCCTCTTGCTATTCTCTTTTCTTTCTGCCTGAATGCGGTCAATTCGCACTTGCCAAAGCAAGGTTTCCCAGCACAAACTACAAAGCAGCAGCTCTCTCCTGGCAGAGGAAGTGCCATGCAGTGTTGCCCTGGCGAGATAGTGTTGCTACAGTGAGGCCCAGGGAAAACACACTGCCTAGAGAAATCCTAGCAAAGCCCTGTGTTTCCCCACAGGAATGTATGTCACTTTCAGTTCTTTGCCAGCCACGGAGCTCAGAGGCAACGTCAGATTGTGTGTATCTCAGGGAGAGAAAGAACACTGTGACTTCCCCCGTTCCTCTGACGAAAGCGGTTAGAGGGAGAAAAGCGTCCTTTGCTTTCGCTTTCCCGCAAGGAGCTCGGCAGATCTGCCCTTCGCGAAGGGCCGTTTTCCCCCGGAGAACTGCCTCGCCGTAGCCCGGTTCTGGAAGTGGAACGAGTATGCAGTGCTAGCGTTCAGCTATTGTGAAGGCTCGCTTTGGCCCAGGGCAAACGAAGCGCCGGGGGAAATCTTAGCAGAGCCCGGCGCCTTTCCACGGTTCAAAGCGTGGAACTGCAGACTCTTTTGCAAAGAAGAGAGCGCCCAGGCAACAGCAGCCCGCACGTTTCTCAGTGAAAGGGAGAACTCCCTGACTTCATCCAGTCCTCTGAGCAAAGCAGGCAGAGGGAGAGAAACTTTCTTTCCTTCCTCTTTCCTGCCACGAATTCCTCGTTTGCTCTTGCAAACGCAGGGCTTCTTCGGAAAAACTACGCCGCGGTGCAGGGACCCTTCCAGAGGAGCAACGACATAGTTTGAGCTGGAAGGGCTTGGCAGAGCAGCCGGGGAGAAAAGGCCTCTTGCTATTCTCTTTTCTTTCTGCCTGAATGCGGTCAATTCGCACTTGCCAAAGCAAGGTTTCCCAGCACAAACTACAAAGCAGCAGCTCTCTCCTGGCAGAGGAAGTGCCATGCAGTGTTGCCCTGGCGAGATAGTGTTGCTACAGTGAGGCCCAGGGAAAACACACTGCCTAGAGAAATCCTAGCAAAGCCCTGTGTTTCCCCACAGGAATGTATGTCACTGTCAGTTCTTTGCCAGCCACGGAGCTCAGAGGCAACGTCAGATTGTGTGTATCTCAGGGAGAGAAAGAACACTGTGACTTCCCCCGTTCCTCTGACGAAAGCGGTTAGAGGGAGAAAAGCGTCCTTTGCTTTCGCTTTCCCGCAAGGAGCTCGGCAGATCTGCCCTTCGCGAAGGGCCGTTTTCCCCCGGAGAACTGCCTCGCCGTAGCCCGGTTCTGGAAGTGGAACGAGTATGCAGTGTTAGCGTTCAGCTATTGTGAAGGCTCGCTTTGGCCCAGGGCAAACGAAGCGCCGGGGGAAATCTTAGCAGAGCCCGGCGCCTTTCCACGGTTCAAAGCGTGGAACTGCAGACTCTTTTGCAAAGAAGAGAGCGCCCAGGCAACAGCAGCCCGCACGTTTCTCAGTGAAAGGGAGAACTCCCTGAATTCATCCAGTCCTCTGAGCAAAGCAGGCAGAGGGAGAGAAACTTTCTTTCCTTCCTCTTTCCTGCCACGAATTCCTCGTTTGCTCTTGCAAACGCAGGGCTTCTTCGGAAAAACTACGCCGCGGTGCAGGGATCCTTCCAGAGGAGCAACGACATAGTTTGAGCTGGAAGGGCTTGGCAGAGCAGCCGGGGAGAAAAGGCCTCTTGCTATTCTCTTTTCTTTCTGCCTGAATGCGGTCAATTCGCACTTGCCAAAGCAAGGTTTCCCAGCACAAACTACAAAGCAGCAGCTCTCTCCTGGCAGAGGAAGTGCCATGCAGTGTTGCCCTGGCGAGATAGTGTTGCTACAGTGAGGCCCAGGGAAAACACACTGCCTAGAGAAATCCTAGCAAAGCCCTGTGTTTCCCCACAGGAATGTATGTCACTTTCAGTTCTTTGCCAGCCACGGAGCTCAGAGGCAACGTCAGATTGTGTGTATCTCAGGGAGAGAAAGAACACTGTGACTTCCCCCGTTCCTCTGACGAAAGCGGTTAGAGGGAGAAAAGCGTCCTTTGCTTTCGCTTTCCCGCAAGGAGCTCGGCAGATCTGCCCTTCGCGAAGGGCCGTTTTCCCCCGGAGAACTGCCTCGCCGTAGCCCGGTTCTGGAAGTGGAACGAGTATGCAGTGCTAGCGTTCAGCTATTGTGAAGGCTCGCTTTGGCCCAGGGCAAACGAAGCGCCGGGGGAAATCTTAGCAGAGCCCGGCGCCTTTCCACGGTTCAAAGCGTGGAACTGCAGACTCTTTTGCAAAGAAGAGAGCGCCCAGGCAACAGCAGCCCGCACGTTTCTCAGTGAAAGGGAGAACTCCCTGAATTCATCCAGTCCTCTGAGCAAAGCAGGCAGAGGGAGAGAAACTTTCTTTCCTTCCTCTTTCCTGCCACGAATTCCTCGTTTGCTCTTGCAAACGCAGGGCTTCTTCGGAAAAACTACGCCGCGGTGCAGGGATCCTTCCAGAGGAGCAACGACATAGTTTGAGCTGGAAGGGCTTGGCAGAGCAGCCGGGGAGAAAAGGCCTCTTGCTATTCTCTTTTCTTTCTGCCTGAATGCGGTCAATTCGCACTTGCCAAAGCAAGGTTTCCCAGCACAAACTACAAAGCAGCAGCTCTCTCCTGGCAGAGGAAGTGCCATGCAGTGTTGCCCTGGCGAGATAGTGTTGCTACAGTGAGGCCCAGGGAAAACACACTGCCTAGAGAAATCCTAGCAAAGCCCTGTGTTTCCCCACAGGAATGTATGTCACTTTCAGTTCTTTGCCAGCCACGGAGCTCAGAGGCAACGTCAGATTGTGTGTATCTCAGGGAGAGAAAGAACACTGTGACTTCCCCCGTTCCTCTGACGAAAGCGGTTAGAGGGAGAAAAGCGTCCTTTGCTTTCGCTTTCCCGCAAGGAGCTCGGCAGATCTGCCCTTCGCGAAGGGCCGTTTTCCCCCGGAGAACTGCCTCGCCGTAGCCCGGTTCTGGAAGTGGAACGAGTATGCAGTGCTAGCGTTCAGCTATTGTGAAGGCTCGCTTTGGCCCAGGGCAAACGAAGCGCCGGGGGAAATCTTAGCAGAGCCCGGCGCCTTTCCACGGTTCAAAGCGTGGAACTGCAGATTCTTTTGCAAAGAAGAGAGCGCCCAGGCAACAGCAGCCCGCACGTTTCTCAGTGAAAGGGAGAACTCCCTGACTTCATCCAGTCCTCTGAGCAAAGCAGGCAGAGGGAGAGAAACTTTCTTTCCTTCCTCTTTCCTGCCACGAATTCCTCGTTTGCTCTTGCAAACGCAGGGCTTCTTCGGAAAAACTACGCCGCGGTGCAGGGATCCTTCCAGAGGAGCAACGACATAGTTTGAGCTGGAAGGGCTTGGCAGAGCAGCCGGGGAGAAAAGGCCTCTTGCTATTCTCTTTTCTTTCTGCCTGAATGCGGTCAATTCGCACTTGCCAAAGCAAGGTTTCCCAGCACAAACTACAAAGCAGCAGCTCTCTCCTGGCAGAGGAAGTGCCATGCAGTGTTGCCCTGGCGAGATCGTGTTGCTACAGTGAGGCCCAGGGAAAACACACTGCCTAGAGAAATCCTAGCAAAGCCCTGTGTTTCCCCACAGGAATGTATGTCACTTTCAGTTCTTTGCCAGCCACGGAGCTCAGAGGCAACGTCAGATTGTGTGTATCTCAGGGAGAGAAAGAACACTGTGACTTCCCCCGTTCCTCTGACGAAAGCGGTTAGAGGGAGAAAAGCGTCCTTTGCTTTCGCTTTCCCGCAAGGAGCTCGGCAGATCTGCCCTTCGCGAAGGGCCGTTTTCCCCCGGAGAACTGCCTCGCCGTAGCCCGGTTCTGGAAGTGGAACGAGTATGCAGTGCTAGCGTTCAGCTATTGTGAAGGCTCGCTTTGGCCCAGGGCAAACGAAGCGCCGGGGGAAATCTTAGCAGAGCCCGGCGCCTTTCCACGGTTCAAAGCGTGGAACTGCAGACTCTTTTGCAAAGAAGAGAGCGCCCAGGCAACAGCAGCCCGCACGTTTCTCAGTGAAAGGGAGAACTCCCTGACTTCATCCAGTCCTCTGAGCAAAGCAGGCAGAGGGAGAGAAACTTTCTTTCCTTCCTCTTTCCTGCCACGAATTCCTCGTTTGCTCTTGCAAACGCAGGGCTTCTTCGGAAAAACTACGCCGCGGTGCAGGGATCCTTCCAGAGGAGCAACGACATAGTTTGAGCTGGAAGGGCTTGGCAGAGCACCCGGGGAGAAAAGGCCTCTTGCTATTCTCTTTTCTTTCTGCCTGAATGCGGTCAATTCGCACTTGCCAAAGCAAGGTTTCCCAGCACAAACTACAAAGCAGCAGCTCTCTCCTGGCAGAGGAAGTGCCATGCAGTGTTGCCCTGGCGAGATAGTGTTGCTACAGTGAGGCCCAGGGAAAACACACTGCCTAGAGAAATCCTAGCAAAGCCCTGTGTTTCCCCACAGGAATGTATGTCACTTTCAGTTCTTTGCCAGCCACGGAGCTCAGAGGCAACGTCAGATTGTGTGTATCTCAGGGAGAGAAAGAACACTGTGACTTCCCCCGTTCCTCTGACGAAAGCGGTTAGAGGGAGAAAAGCGTCCTTTGCTTTCGCTTTCCCGCAAGGAGCTCGGCAGATCTGCCCTTCGCGAAGGGCCGTTTTCCCCCGGAGAACTGCCTCGCCGTAGCCCGGTTCTGGAAGTGGAACGAGTATGCAGTGCTAGCGTTCAGCTATTGTGAAGGCTCGCTTTGGCCCAGGGCAAACGAAGCGCCGGGGGAAATCTTAGCAGAGCCCGGCGCCTTTCCACGGTTCAAAGCGTGGAACTGCAGACTCTTTTGCAAAGAAGAGAGCGCCCAGGCAACAGCAGCCCGCACGTTTCTCAGTGAAAGGGAGAACTCCCTGAATTCATCCAGTCCTCTGAGCAAAGCAGGCAGAGGGAGAGAAACTTTCTTTCCTTCCTCTTTCCTGCCACGAATTCCTCGTTTGCTCTTGCAAACGCAGGGCTTCTTCGGAAAAACTACGCCGCGGTGCAGGGATCCTTCCAGAGGAGCAACGACATAGTTTGAGCTGGAAGGGCTTGGCAGAGCAGCCGGGGAGAAAAGGCCTCTTGCTATTCTCTTTTCTTTCTGCCTGAATGCGGTCAATTCGCACTTGCCAAAGCAAGGTTTCCCAGCACAAACTACAAAGCAGCAGCTCTCTCCTGGCAGAGGAAGTGCCATGCAGTGTTGCCCTGGCGAGATAGTGTTGCTACAGTGAGGCCCAGGGAAAACACACTGCCTAGAGAAATCCTAGCAAAGCCCTGTGTTTCCCCACAGGAATGTATGTCACTTTCAGTTCTTTGCCAGCCACGGAGCTCAGAGGCAACGTCAGATTGTGTGTATCTCAGGGAGAGAAAGAACACTGTGACTTCCCCCGTTCCTCTGACGAAAGCGGTTAGAGGGAGAAAAGCGTCCTTTGCTTTCGCTTTCCCGCAAGGAGCTCGGCAGATCTGCCCTTCGCGAAGGGCCGTTTTCCCCCGGAGAACTGCCTCGCCGTAGCCCGGTTCTGGAAGTGGAACGAGTATGCAGTGCTAGCGTTCAGCTATTGTGAAGGCTCGCTTTGGCCCAGGGCAAACGAAGCGCCGGGGGAAATCTTAGCAGAGCCCGGCGCCTTTCCACGGTTCAAAGCGTGGAACTGCAGACTCTTTTGCAAAGAAGAGAGCGCCCAGGCAACAGCAGCCCGCACGTTTCTCAGTGAAAGGGAGAACTCCCTGAATTCATCCAGTCCTCTGAGCAAAGCAGGCAGAGGGAGAGAAACTTTCTTTCCTTCCTCTTTCCTGCCACGAATTCCTCGTTTGCTCTTGCAAACGCAGGGCTTCTTCGGAAAAACTACGCCGCGGTGCAGGGATCCTTCCAGAGGAGCAACGACATAGTTTGAGCTGGAAGGGCTTGGCAGAGCAGCCGGGGAGAAAAGGCCTCTTGCTATTCTCTTTTCTTTCTGCCTGAATGCGGTCAATTCGCACTTGCCAAAGCAAGGTTTCCCAGCACAAACTACAAAGCAGCAGCTCTCTCCTGGCAGAGGAAGTGCCATGCAGTGTTGCCCTGGCGAGATAGTGTTGCTACAGTGAGGCCCAGGGAAAACACACTGCCTAGAGAAATCCTAGCAAAGCCCTGTGTTTCCCCACAGGAATGTATGTCACTTTCAGTTCTTTGCCAGCCACGGAGCTCAGAGGCAACGTCAGATTGTGTGTATCTCAGGGAGAGAAAGAACACTGTGACTTCCCCCGTTCCTCTGACGAAAGCGGTTAGAGGGAGAAAAGCGTCCTTTGCTTTCGCTTTCCTGCAAGGAGCTCGGCAGATCTGCCCTTCGCGAAGGGCCGTTTTCCCCCGGAGAACTGCCTCGCCGTAGCCCGGTTCTGGAAGTGGAACGAGTATGCAGTGCTAGCGTTCAGCTATTGTGAAGGCTCGCTTTGGCCCAGGGCAAACGAAGCGCCGGGGGAAATCTTAGCAGAGCCCGGCGCCTTTCCACGGTTCAAAGCGTGGAACTGCAGATTCTTTTGCAAAGAAGAGAGCGCCCAGGCAACAGCAGCCCGCACGTTTCTCAGTGAAAGGGAGAACTCCCTGACTTCATCCAGTCCTCTGAGCAAAGCAGGCAGAGGGAGAGAAACTTTCTTTCCTTCCTCTTTCCTGCCACGAATTCCTCGTTTGCTCTTGCAAACGCAGGGCTTCTTCGGAAAAACTACGCCGCGGTGCAGGGATCCTTCCAGAGGAGCAACGACATAGTTTGAGCTGGAAGGGCTTGGCAGAGCAGCCGGGGAGAAAAGGCCTCTTGCTATTCTCTTTTCTTTCTGCCTGAATGCGGTCAATTCGCACTTGCCAAAGCAAGGTTTCCCAGCACAAACTACAAAGCAGCAGCTCTCTCCTGGCAGAGGAAGTGCCATGCAGTGTTGCCCTGGCGAGATCGTGTTGCTACAGTGAGGCCCAGGGAAAACACACTGCCTAGAGAAATCCTAGCAAAGCCCTGTGTTTCCCCACAGGAATGTATGTCACTTTCAGTTCTTTGCCAGCCACGGAGCTCAGAGGCAACGTCAGATTGTGTGTATCTCAGGGAGAGAAAGAACACTGTGACTTCCCCCGTTCCTCTGACGAAAGCGGTTAGAGGGAGAAAAGCGTCCTTTGCTTTCGCTTTCCCGCAAGGAGCTCGGCAGATCTGCCCTTCGCGAAGGGCCGTTTTCCCCCGGAGAACTGCCTCGCCGTAGCCCGGTTCTGGAAGTGGAACGAGTATGCAGTGCTAGCGTTCAGCTATTGTGAAGGCTCGCTTTGGCCCAGGGCAAACGAAGCGCCGGGGGAAATCTTAGCAGAGCCCGGCGCCTTTCCACGGTTCAAAGCGTGGAACTGCAGACTCTTTTGCAAAGAAGAGAGCGCCCAGGCAACAGCAGCCCGCACGTTTCTCAGTGAAAGGGAGAACTCCCTGACTTCATCCAGTCCTCTGAGCAAAGCAGGCAGAGGGAGAGAAACTTTCTTTCCTTCCTCTTTCCTGCCACGAATTCCTCGTTTGCTCTTGCAAACGCAGGGCTTCTTCGGAAAAACTACGCCGCGGTGCAGGGACCCTTCCAGAGGAGCAACGACATAGTTTGAGCTGGAAGGGCTTGGCAGAGCAGCCGGGGAGAAAAGGCCTCTTGCTATTCTCTTTTCTTTCTGCCTGAATGCGGTCAATTCGCACTTGCCAAAGCAAGGTTTCCCAGCACAAACTACAAAGCAGCAGCTCTCTCCTGGCAGAGGAAGTGCCATGCAGTGTTGCCCTGGCGAGATAGTGTTGCTACAGTGAGGCCCAGGGAAAACACACTGCCTAGAGAAATCCTAGCAAAGCCCTGTGTTTCCCCACAGGAATGTATGTCACTTTCAGTTCTTTGCCAGCCACGGAGCTCAGAGGCAACGTCAGATTGTGTGTATCTCAGGGAGAGAAAGAACACTGTGACTTCCCCCGTTCCTCTGACGAAAGCGGTTAGAGGGAGAAAAGCGTCCTTTGCTTTCGCTTTCCCGCAAGGAGCTCGGCAGATCTGCCCTTCGCGAAGGGCCGTTTTCCCCCGGAGAACTGCCTCGCCGTAGCCCGGTTCTGGAAGTGGAACGAGTATGCAGTGCTAGCGTTCAGCTATTGTGAAGGCTCGCTTTGGCCCAGGGCAAACGAAGCGCCGGGGGAAATCTTAGCAGAGCCCGGCGCCTTTCCACGGTTCAAAGCGTGGAACTGCAGACTCTTTTGCAAAGAAGAGAGCGCCCAGGCAACAGCAGCCCGCACGTTTCTCAGTGAAAGGGAGAACTCCCTGACTTCATCCAGTCCTCTGAGCAAAGCAGGCAGAGGGAGAGAAACTTTCTTTCCTTCCTCTTTCCTGCCACGAATTCCTCGTTTGCTCTTGCAAACGCAGGGCTTCTTCGGAAAAACTACGCCGCGGTGCAGGGACCCTTCCAGAGGAGCAACGACATAGTTTGAGCTGGAAGGGCTTGGCAGAGCAGCCGGGGAGAAAAGGCCTCTTGCTATTCTCTTTTCTTTCTGCCTGAATGCGGTCAATTCGCACTTGCCAAAGCAAGGTTTCCCAGCACAAACTACAAAGCAGTAGCTCTCTCCTGGCAGAGGAAGTGCCATGCAGTGTTGCCCTGGCGAGATCGTGTTGCTACAGTGAGGCCCAGGGAAAACACACTGCCTAGAGAAATCCTAGCAAAGCCCTGTGTTTCCCCACAGGAATGTATGTCACTTTCAGTTCTTTGCCAGCCACGGAGCTCAGAGGCAACGTCAGATTGTGTGTATCTCAGGGAGAGAAAGAACACTGTGACTTCCCCCGTTCCTCTGACGAAAGCGGTTAGAGGGAGAAAAGCGTCCTTTGCTTTCGCTTGCCCTTCGCGAAGGGCCGTTTTCCCCCGGAGAACTGCCTCGCCGTAGCCCGGTTCTGGAAGTGGAACGAGTATGCAGTGTTAGCGTTCAGCTATTGTGAAGGCTCGCTTTGGCCCAGGGCAAACGAAGCGCCGGGGGAAATCTTAGCAGAGCCCGGCGCCTTTCCACGGTTCAAAGCGTGGAACTGCAGACTCTTTTGCAAAGAAGAGAGCGCCCAGGCAACAGCAGCCCGCACGTTTCTCAGTGAAAGGGAGAACTCCCTGACTTCATCCAGTCCTCTGAGCAAAGCAGGCAGAGGGAGAGAAACTTTCTTTCCTTCCTCTTTCCTGCCACGAATTCCTTGTTTGCTCTTGCAAACGCAGGGCTTCTTCGGAAAAACTACGCCGCGGTGCAGGGATCCTTCCAGAGGAGCAACGACATAGTTTGAGCTGGAAGGGCTTGGCAGAGCAGCCGGGGAGAAAAGGCCTCTTGCTATTCTCTTTTCTTTCTGCCTGAATGCGGTCAATTCGCACTTGCCAAAGCAAGGTTTCCCAGCACAAACTACAAAGCAGCAGCTCTCTCCTGGCAGAGGAAGTGCCATGCAGTGTTGCCCTGGCGAGATAGTGTTGCTACAGTGAGGCCCAGGGAAAACACACTGCCTAGAGAAATCCTAGCAAAGCCCTGTGTTTCCCCACAGGAATGTATGTCACTTTCAGTTCTTTGCCAGCCACGGAGCTCAGAGGCAACGTCAGATTGTGTGTATCTCAGGGAGAGAAAGAACACTGTGACTTCCCCCGTTCCTCTGACGAAAGCGGTTAGAGGGAGAAAAGCGTCCTTTGCTTTCGCTTTCCCGCAAGGAGCTCGGCAGATCTGCCCTTCGCGAAGGGCCGTTTTCCCCCGGAGAACTGCCTCGCCGTAGCCCGGTTCTGGAAGTGGAACGAGTATGCAGTGCTAGCGTTCAGCTATTGTGAAGGCTCGCTTTGGCCCAGGGCAAACGAAGCGCCGGGGGAAATCTTAGCAGAGCCCGGCGCCTTTCCACGGTTCAAAGCGTGGAACTGCAGACTCTTTTGCAAAGAAGAGAGCGCCCAGGCAACAGCAGCCCGCACGTTTCTCAGTGAAAGGGAGAACTCCCTGACTTCATCCAGTCCTCTGAGCAAAGCAGGCAGAGGGAGAGAAACTTTCTTTCCTTCCTCTTTCCTGCCACGAATTCCTCGTTTGCTCTTGCAAACGCAGGGCTTCTTCGGAAAAACTACGCCGCGGTGCAGGGACCCTTCCAGAGGAGCAACGACATAGTTTGAGCTGGAAGGGCTTGGCAGAGCAGCCGGGGAGAAAAGGCCTCTTGCTATTCTCTTTTCTTTCTGCCTGAATGCGGTCAATTCGCACTTGCCAAAGCAAGGTTTCCCAGCACAAACTACAAAGCAGCAGCTCTCTCCTGGCAGAGGAAGTGCCATGCAGTGTTGCCCTGGCGAGATCGTGTTGCTACAGTGAGGCCCAGGGAAAACACACTGCCTAGAGAAATCCTAGCAAAGCCCTGTGTTTCCCCACAGGAATGTATGTCACTTTCAGTTCTTTGCCAGCCACGGAGCTCAGAGGCAACGTCAGATTGTGTGTATCTCAGGGAGAGAAAGAACACTGTGACTTCCCCCGTTCCTCTGACGAAAGCGGTTAGAGGGAGAAAAGCGTCCTTTGCTTTCGCTTTCCCGCAAGGAGCTCGCCAGATCTGCCCTTCGCGAAGGGCCGTTTTCCCCCGGAGAACTGCCTCGCCGTAGCCCGGTTCTGGAAGTGGAACGAGTATGCAGTGCTAGCGTTCAGCTATTGTGAAGGCTCGCTTTGGCCCAGGGCAAACGAAGCGCCGGGGGAAATCTTAGCAGAGCCCGGCGCCTTTCCACGGTTCAAAGCGTGGAACTGCAGACTCTTTTGCAAAGAAGAGAGCGCCCAGGCAACAGCAGCCCGCACGTTTCTCAGTGAAAGGGAGAACTCCCTGACTTCATCCAGTCCTCTGAGCAAAGCAGGCAGAGGGAGAGAAACTTTCTTTCCTTCCTCTTTCCTGCCACGAATTCCTCGTTTGCTCTTGCAAACGCAGGGCTTCTTCGGAAAAACTACGCCGCGGTGCAGGGATCCTTCCAGAGGAGCAACGACATAGTTTGAGCTGGAAGGGCTTGGCAGAGCACCCGGGGAGAAAAGGCCTCTTGCTATTCTCTTTTCTTTCTGCCTGAATGCGGTCAATTCGCACTTGCCAAAGCAAGGTTTCCCAGCACAAACTACAAAGCAGCAGCTCTCTCCTGGCAGAGGAAGTGCCATGCAGTGTTGCCCTGGCGAGATAGTGTTGCTACAGTGAGGCCCAGGGAAAACACACTGCCTAGAGAAATCCTAGCAAAGCCCTGTGTTTCCCCACAGGAATGTATGTCACTTTCAGTTCTTTGCCAGCCACGGAGCTCAGAGGCAACGTCAGATTGTGTGTATCTCAGGGAGAGAAAGAACACTGTGACTTCCCCCGTTCCTCTGACGAAAGCGGTTAGAGGGAGAAAAGCGTCCTTTGCTTTCGCTTTCCCGCAAGGAGCTCGGCAGATCTGCCCTTCGCGAAGGGCCGTTTTCCCCCGGAGAACTGCCTCGCCGTAGCCCGGTTCTGGAAGTGGAACGAGTATGCAGTGCTAGCGTTCAGCTATTGTGAAGGCTCGCTTTGGCCCAGGGCAAACGAAGCGCCGGGGGAAATCTTAGCAGAGCCCGGCGCCTTTCCACGGTTCAAAGCGTGGAACTGCAGACTCTTTTGCAAAGAAGAGAGCGCCCAGGCAACAGCAGCCCGCACGTTTCTCAGTGAAAGGGAGAACTCCCTGACTTCATCCAGTCCTCTGAGCAAAGCAGGCAGAGGGAGAGAAACTTTCTTTCCTTCCTCTTTCCTGCCACGAATTCCTCGTTTGCTCTTGCAAACGCAGGGCTTCTTCGGAAAAACTACGCCGCGGTGCAGGGACCCTTCCAGAGGAGCAACGACATAGTTTGAGCTGGAAGGGCTTGGCAGAGCAGCCGGGGAGAAAAGGCCTCTTGCTATTCTCTTTTCTTTCTGCCTGAATGCGGTCAATTCGCACTTGCCAAAGCAAGGTTTCCCAGCACAAACTACAAAGCAGCAGCTCTCTCCTGGCAGAGGAAGTGCCATGCAGTGTTGCCCTGGCGAGATAGTGTTGCTACAGTGAGGCCCAGGGAAAACACACTGCCTAGAGAAATCCTAGCAAAGCCCTGTGTTTCCCCACAGGAATGTATGTCACTGTCAGTTCTTTGCCAGCCACGGAGCTCAGAGGCAACGTCAGATTGTGTGTATCTCAGGGAGAGAAAGAACACTGTGACTTCCCCCGTTCCTCTGACGAAAGCGGTTAGAGGGAGAAAAGCGTCCTTTGCTTTCGCTTTCCCGCAAGGAGCTCGGCAGATCTGCCCTTCGCGAAGGGCCGTTTTCCCCCGGAGAACTGCCTCGCCGTAGCCCGGTTCTGGAAGTGGAACGAGTATGCAGTGTTAGCGTTCAGCTATTGTGAAGGCTCGCTTTGGCCCAGGGCAAACGAAGCGCCGGGGGAAATCTTAGCAGAGCCCGGCGCCTTTCCACGGTTCAAAGCGTGGAACTGCAGACTCTTTTGCAAAGAAGAGAGCGCCCAGGCAACAGCAGCCCGCACGTTTCTCAGTGAAAGGGAGAACTCCCTGAATTCATCCAGTCCTCTGAGCAAAGCAGGCAGAGGGAGAGAAACTTTCTTTCCTTCCTCTTTCCTGCCACGAATTCCTCGTTTGCTCTTGCAAACGCAGGGCTTCTTCGGAAAAACTACGCCGCGGTGCAGGGACCCTTCCAGAGGAGCAACGACATAGTTTGAGCTGGAAGGGCTTGGCAGAGCAGCCGGGGAGAAAAGGCCTCTTGCTATTCTCTTTTCTTTCTGCCTGAATGCGGTCAATTCGCACTTGCCAAAGCAAGGTTTCCCAGCACAAACTACAAAGCAGTAGCTCTCTCCTGGCAGAGGAAGTGCCATGCAGTGTTGCCCTGGCGAGATCGTGTTGCTACAGTGAGGCCCAGGGAAAACACACTGCCTAGAGAAATCCTAGCAAAGCCCTGTGTTTCCCCACAGGAATGTATGTCACTTTCAGTTCTTTGCCAGCCACGGAGCTCAGAGGCAACGTCAGATTGTGTGTATCTCAGGGAGAGAAAGAACACTGTGACTTCCCCCGTTCCTCTGACGAAAGCGGTTAGAGGGAGAAAAGCGTCCTTTGCTTTCGCTTTCCCGCAAGGAGCTCGGCAGATCTGCCCTTCGCGAAGGGCCGTTTTCCCCCGGAGAACTGCCTCGCCGTAGCCCGGTTCTGGAAGTGGAACGAGTATGCAGTGTTAGCGTTCAGCTATTGTGAAGGCTCGCTTTGGCCCAGGGCAAACGAAGCGCCGGGGGAAATCTTAGCAGAGCCCGGCGCCTTTCCACGGTTCAAAGCGTGGAACTGCAGACTCTATTGCAAAGAAGAGAGCGCCCAGGCAACAGCAGCCCGCACGTTTCTCAGTGAAAGGGAGAACTCCCTGACTTCATCCAGTCCTCTGAGCAAAGCAGGCAGAGGGAGAGAAACTTTCTTTCCTTCCTCTTTCCTGCCACGAATTCCTCGTTTGCTCTTGCAAACGCAGGGCTTCTTCGGAAAAACTACGCCGCGGTGCAGGGATCCTTCCAGAGGAGCAACGACATAGTTTGAGCTGGAAGGGCTTGGCAGAGCAGCCGGGGAGAAAAGGCCTCTTGCTATTCTCTTTTCTTTCTGCCTGAATGCGGTCAATTCGCACTTGCCAAAGCAAGGTTTCCCAGCACAAACTACAAAGCAGCAGCTCTCTCCTGGCAGAGGAAGTGCCATGCAGTGTTGCCCTGGCGAGATAGTGTTGCTACAGTGAGGCCCAGGGAAAACACACTGCCTAGAGAAATCCTAGCAAAGCCCTGTGTTTCCCCACAGGAATGTATGTCACTTTCAGTTCTTTGCCAGCCACGGAGCTCAGAGGCAACGTCAGATTGTGTGTATCTCAGGGAGAGAAAGAACACTGTGACTTCCCCCGTTCCTCTGACGAAAGCGGTTAGAGGGAGAAAAGCGTCCTTTGCTTTCGCTTTCCCGCAAGGAGCTCGGCAGATCTGCCCTTCGCGAAGGGCCGTTTTCCCCCGGAGAACTGCCTCGCCGTAGCCCGGTTCTGGAAGTGGAACGAGTATGCAGTGCTAGCGTTCAGCTATTGTGAAGGCTCGCTTTGGCCCAGGGCAAACGAAGCGCCGGGGGAAATCTTAGCAGAGCCCGGCGCCTTTCCACGGTTCAAAGCGTGGAACTGCAGACTCTTTTGCAAAGAAGAGAGCGCCCAGGCAACAGCAGCCCGCACGTTTCTCAGTGAAAGGGAGAACTCCCTGACTTCATCCAGTCCTCTGAGCAAAGCAGGCAGAGGGAGAGAAACTTTCTTTCCTTCCTCTTTCCTGCCACGAATTCCTCGTTTGCTCTTGCAAACGCAGGGCTTCTTCGGAAAAACTACGCCGCGGTGCAGGGACCCTTCCAGAGGAGCAACGACATAGTTTGAGCTGGAAGGGCTTGGCAGAGCAGCCGGGGAGAAAAGGCCTCTTGCTATTCTCTTTTCTTTCTGCCTGAATGCGGTCAATTCGCACTTGCCAAAGCAAGGTTTCCCAGCACAAACTACAAAGCAGCAGCTCTCTCCTGGCAGAGGAAGTGCCATGCAGTGTTGCCCTGGCGAGATCGTGTTGCTACAGTGAGGCCCAGGGAAAACACACTGCCTAGAGAAATCCTAGCAAAGCCCTGTGTTTCCCCACAGGAATGTATGTCACTTTCAGTTCTTTGCCAGCCACGGAGCTCAGAGGCAACGTCAGATTGTGTGTATCTCAGGGAGAGAAAGAACACTGTGACTTCCCCCGTTCCTCTGACGAAAGCGGTTAGAGGGAGAAAAGCGTCCTTTGCTTTCGCTTTCCCGCAAGGAGCTCGCCAGATCTGCCCTTCGCGAAGGGCCGTTTTCCCCCGGAGAACTGCCTCGCCGTAGCCCGGTTCTGGAAGTGGAACGAGTATGCAGTGCTAGCGTTCAGCTATTGTGAAGGCTCGCTTTGGCCCAGGGCAAACGAAGCGCCGGGGGAAATCTTAGCAGAGCCCGGCGCCTTTCCACGGTTCAAAGCGTGGAACTGCAGACTCTTTTGCAAAGAAGAGAGCGCCCAGGCAACAGCAGCCCGCACGTTTCTCAGTGAAAGGGAGAACTCCCTGACTTCATCCAGTCCTCTGAGCAAAGCAGGCAGAGGGAGAGAAACTTTCTTTCCTTCCTCTTTCCTGCCACGAATTCCTCGTTTGCTCTTGCAAACGCAGGGCTTCTTCGGAAAAACTACGCCGCGGTGCAGGGATCCTTCCAGAGGAGCAACGACATAGTTTGAGCTGGAAGGGCTTGGCAGAGCACCCGGGGAGAAAAGGCCTCTTGCTATTCTCTTTTCTTTCTGCCTGAATGCGGTCAATTCGCACTTGCCAAAGCAAGGTTTCCCAGCACAAACTACAAAGCAGCAGCTCTCTCCTGGCAGAGGAAGTGCCATGCAGTGTTGCCCTGGCGAGATAGTGTTGCTACAGTGAGGCCCAGGGAAAACACACTGCCTAGAGAAATCCTAGCAAAGCCCTGTGTTTCCCCACAGGAATGTATGTCACTTTCAGTTCTTTGCCAGCCACGGAGCTCAGAGGCAACGTCAGATTGTGTGTATCTCAGGGAGAGAAAGAACACTGTGACTTCCCCCGTTCCTCTGACGAAAGCGGTTAGAGGGAGAAAAGCGTCCTTTGCTTTCGCTTTCCCGCAAGGAGCTCGGCAGATCTGCCCTTCGCGAAGGGCCGTTTTCCCCCGGAGAACTGCCTCGCCGTAGCCCGGTTCTGGAAGTGGAACGAGTATGCAGTGCTAGCGTTCAGCTATTGTGAAGGCTCGCTTTGGCCCAGGGCAAACGAAGCGCCGGGGGAAATCTTAGCAGAGCCCGGCGCCTTTCCACGGTTCAAAGCGTGGAACTGCAGACTCTTTTGCAAAGAAGAGAGCGCCCAGGCAACAGCAGCCCGCACGTTTCTCAGTGAAAGGGAGAACTCCCTGACTTCATCCAGTCCTCTGAGCAAAGCAGGCAGAGGGAGAGAAACTTTCTTTCCTTCCTCTTTCCTGCCACGAATTCCTCGTTTGCTCTTGCAAACGCAGGGCTTCTTCGGAAAAACTACGCCGCGGTGCAGGGACCCTTCCAGAGGAGCAACGACATAGTTTGAGCTGGAAGGGCTTGGCAGAGCAGCCGGGGAGAAAAGGCCTCTTGCTATTCTCTTTTCTTTCTGCCTGAATGCGGTCAATTCGCACTTGCCAAAGCAAGGTTTCCCAGCACAAACTACAAAGCAGCAGCTCTCTCCTGGCAGAGGAAGTGCCATGCAGTGTTGCCCTGGCGAGATAGTGTTGCTACAGTGAGGCCCAGGGAAAACACACTGCCTAGAGAAATCCTAGCAAAGCCCTGTGTTTCCCCACAGGAATGTATGTCACTGTCAGTTCTTTGCCAGCCACGGAGCTCAGAGGCAACGTCAGATTGTGTGTATCTCAGGGAGAGAAAGAACACTGTGACTTCCCCCGTTCCTCTGACGAAAGCGGTTAGAGGGAGAAAAGCGTCCTTTGCTTTCGCTTTCCCGCAAGGAGCTCGGCAGATCTGCCCTTCGCGAAGGGCCGTTTTCCCCCGGAGAACTGCCTCGCCGTAGCCCGGTTCTGGAAGTGGAACGAGTATGCAGTGTTAGCGTTCAGCTATTGTGAAGGCTCGCTTTGGCCCAGGGCAAACGAAGCGCCGGGGGAAATCTTAGCAGAGCCCGGCGCCTTTCCACGGTTCAAAGCGTGGAACTGCAGACTCTTTTGCAAAGAAGAGAGCGCCCAGGCAACAGCAGCCCGCACGTTTCTCAGTGAAAGGGAGAACTCCCTGAATTCATCCAGTCCTCTGAGCAAAGCAGGCAGAGGGAGAGAAACTTTCTTTCCTTCCTCTTTCCTGCCACGAATTCCTCGTTTGCTCTTGCAAACGCAGGGCTTCTTCGGAAAAACTACGCCGCGGTGCAGGGATCCTTCCAGAGGAGCAACGACATAGTTTGAGCTGGAAGGGCTTGGCAGAGCAGCCGGGGAGAAAAGGCCTCTTGCTATTCTCTTTTCTTTCTGCCTGAATGCGGTCAATTCGCACTTGCCAAAGCAAGGTTTCCCAGCACAAACTACAAAGCAGCAGCTCTCTCCTGGCAGAGGAAGTGCCATGCAGTGTTGCCCTGGCGAGATAGTGTTGCTACAGTGAGGCCCAGGGAAAACACACTGCCTAGAGAAATCCTAGCAAAGCCCTGTGTTTCCCCACAGGAATGTATGTCACTTTCAGTTCTTTGCCAGCCACGGAGCTCAGAGGCAACGTCAGATTGTGTGTATCTCAGGGAGAGAAAGAACACTGTGACTTCCCCCGTTCCTCTGACGAAAGCGGTTAGAGGGAGAAAAGCGTCCTTTGCTTTCGCTTTCCCGCAAGGAGCTCGGCAGATCTGCCCTTCGCGAAGGGCCGTTTTCCCCCGGAGAACTGCCTCGCCGTAGCCCGGTTCTGGAAGTGGAACGAGTATGCAGTGCTAGCGTTCAGCTATTGTGAAGGCTCGCTTTGGCCCAGGGCAAACGAAGCGCCGGGGGAAATCTTAGCAGAGCCCGGCGCCTTTCCACGGTTCAAAGCGTGGAACTGCAGACTCTTTTGCAAAGAAGAGAGCGCCCAGGCAACAGCAGCCCGCACGTTTCTCAGTGAAAGGGAGAACTCCCTGAATTCATCCAGTCCTCTGAGCAAAGCAGGCAGAGGGAGAGAAACTTTCTTTCCTTCCTCTTTCCTGCCACGAATTCCTCGTTTGCTCTTGCAAACGCAGGGCTTCTTCGGAAAAACTACGCCGCGGTGCAGGGATCCTTCCAGAGGAGCAACGACATAGTTTGAGCTGGAAGGGCTTGGCAGAGCAGCCGGGGAGAAAAGGCCTCTTGCTATTCTCTTTTCTTTCTGCCTGAATGCGGTCAATTCGCACTTGCCAAAGCAAGGTTTCCCAGCACAAACTACAAAGCAGCAGCTCTCTCCTGGCAGAGGAAGTGCCATGCAGTGTTGCCCTGGCGAGATAGTGTTGCTACAGTGAGGCCCAGGGAAAACACACTGCCTAGAGAAATCCTAGCAAAGCCCTGTGTTTCCCCAGAGGAATGTATGTCACTTTCAGTTCTTTGCCAGCCACGGAGCTCAGAGGCAACGTCAGATTGTGTGTATCTCAGGGAGAGAAAGAACACTGTGACTTCCCCCGTTCCTCTGACGAAAGCGGTTAGAGGGAGAAAAGCGTCCTTTGCTTTCGCTTTCCCGCAAGGAGCTCGGCAGATCTGCCCTTCGCGAAGGGCCGTTTTCCCCCGGAGAACTGCCTCGCCGTAGCCCGGTTCTGGAAGTGGAACGAGTATGCAGTGCTAGCGTTCAGCTATTGTGAAGGCTCGCTTTGGCCCAGGGCAAACGAAGCGCCGGGGGAAATCTTAGCAGAGCCCGGCGCCTTTCCACGGTTCAAAGCGTGGAACTGCAGATTCTTTTGCAAAGAAGAGAGCGCCCAGGCAACAGCAGCCCGCACGTTTCTCAGTGAAAGGGAGAACTCCCTGACTTCATCCAGTCCTCTGAGCAAAGCAGGCAGAGGGAGAGAAACTTTCTTTCCTTCCTCTTTCCTGCCACGAATTCCTCGTTTGCTCTTGCAAACGCAGGGCTTCTTCGGAAAAACTACGCCGCGGTGCAGGGATCCTTCCAGAGGAGCAACGACATAGTTTGAGCTGGAAGGGCTTGGCAGAGCAGCCGGGGAGAAAAGGCCTCTTGCTATTCTCTTTTCTTTCTGCCTGAATGCGGTCAATTCGCACTTGCCAAAGCAAGGTTTCCCAGCACAAACTACAAAGCAGCAGCTCTCTCCTGGCAGAGGAAGTGCCATGCAGTGTTGCCCTGGCGAGATCGTGTTGCTACAGTGAGGCCCAGGGAAAACACACTGCCTAGAGAAATCCTAGCAAAGCCCTGTGTTTCCCCACAGGAATGTATGTCACTTTCAGTTCTTTGCCAGCCACGGAGCTCAGAGGCAACGTCAGATTGTGTGTATCTCAGGGAGAGAAAGAACACTGTGACTTCCCCCGTTCCTCTGACGAAAGCGGTTAGAGGGAGAAAAGCGTCCTTTGCTTTCGCTTTCCCGCAAGGAGCTCGGCAGATCTGCCCTTCGCGAAGGGCCGTTTTCCCCCGGAGAACTGCCTCGCCGTAGCCCGGTTCTGGAAGTGGAACGAGTATGCAGTGCTAGCGTTCAGCTATTGTGAAGGCTCGCTTTGGCCCAGGGCAAACGAAGCGCCGGGGGAAATCTTAGCAGAGCCCGGCGCCTTTCCACGGTTCAAAGCGTGGAACTGCAGACTCTTTTGCAAAGAAGAGAGCGCCCAGGCAACAGCAGCCCGCACGTTTCTCAGTGAAAGGGAGAACTCCCTGACTTCATCCAGTCCTCTGAGCAAAGCAGGCAGAGGGAGAGAAACTTTCTTTCCTTCCTCTTTCCTGCCACGAATTCCTCGTTTGCTCTTGCAAACGCAGGGCTTCTTCGGAAAAACTACGCCGCGGTGCAGGGATCCTTCCAGAGGAGCAACGACATAGTTTGAGCTGGAAGGGCTTGGCAGAGCACCCGGGGAGAAAAGGCCTCTTGCTATTCTCTTTTCTTTCTGCCTGAATGCGGTCAATTCGCACTTGCCAAAGCAAGGTTTCCCAGCACAAACTACAAAGCAGCAGCTCTCTCCTGGCAGAGGAAGTGCCATGCAGTGTTGCCCTGGCGAGATAGTGTTGCTACAGTGAGGCCCAGGGAAAACACACTGCCTAGAGAAATCCTAGCAAAGCCCTGTGTTTCCCCACAGGAATGTATGTCACTTTCAGTTCTTTGCCAGCCACGGAGCTCAGAGGCAACGTCAGATTGTGTGTATCTCAGGGAGAGAAAGAACACTGTGACTTCCCCCGTTCCTCTGACGAAAGCGGTTAGAGGGAGAAAAGCGTCCTTTGCTTTCGCTTTCCCGCAAGGAGCTCGGCAGATCTGCCCTTCGCGAAGGGCCGTTTTCCCCCGGAGAACTGCCTCGCCGTAGCCCGGTTCTGGAAGTGGAACGAGTATGCAGTGCTAGCGTTCAGCTATTGTGAAGGCTCGCTTTGGCCCAGGGCAAACGAAGCGCCGGGGGAAATCTTAGCAGAGCCCGGCGCCTTTCCACGGTTCAAAGCGTGGAACTGCAGACTCTTTTGCAAAGAAGAGAGCGCCCAGGCAACAGCAGCCCGCACGTTTCTCAGTGAAAGGGAGAACTCCCTGAATTCATCCAGTCCTCTGAGCAAAGCAGGCAGAGGGAGAGAAACTTTCTTTCCTTCCTCTTTCCTGCCACGAATTCCTCGTTTGCTCTTGCAAACGCAGGGCTTCTTCGGAAAAACTACGCCGCGGTGCAGGGATCCTTCCAGAGGAGCAACGACATAGTTTGAGCTGGAAGGGCTTGGCAGAGCAGCCGGGGAGAAAAGGCCTCTTGCTATTCTCTTTTCTTTCTGCCTGAATGCGGTCAATTCGCACTTGCCAAAGCAAGGTTTCCCAGCACAAACTACAAAGCAGCAGCTCTCTCCTGGCAGAGGAAGTGCCATGCAGTGTTGCCCTGGCGAGATAGTGTTGCTACAGTGAGGCCCAGGGAAAACACACTGCCTAGAGAAATCCTAGCAAAGCCCTGTGTTTCCCCACAGGAATGTATGTCACTTTCAGTTCTTTGCCAGCCACGGAGCTCAGAGGCAACGTCAGATTGTGTGTATCTCAGGGAGAGAAAGAACACTGTGACTTCCCCCGTTCCTCTGACGAAAGCGGTTAGAGGGAGAAAAGCGTCCTTTGCTTTCGCTTTCCCGCAAGGAGCTCGGCAGATCTGCCCTTCGCGAAGGGCCGTTTTCCCCCGGAGAACTGCCTCGCCGTAGCCCGGTTCTGGAAGTGGAACGAGTATGCAGTGCTAGCGTTCAGCTATTGTGAAGGCTCGCTTTGGCCCAGGGCAAACGAAGCGCCGGGGGAAATCTTAGCAGAGCCCGGCGCCTTTCCACGGTTCAAAGCGTGGAACTGCAGACTCTTTTGCAAAGAAGAGAGCGCCCAGGCAACAGCAGCCCGCACGTTTCTCAGTGAAAGGGAGAACTCCCTGAATTCATCCAGTCCTCTGAGCAAAGCAGGCAGAGGGAGAGAAACTTTCTTTCCTTCCTCTTTCCTGCCACGAATTCCTCGTTTGCTCTTGCAAACGCAGGGCTTCTTCGGAAAAACTACGCCGCGGTGCAGGGATCCTTCCAGAGGAGCAACGACATAGTTTGAGCTGGAAGGGCTTGGCAGAGCAGCCGGGGAGAAAAGGCCTCTTGCTATTCTCTTTTCTTTCTGCCTGAATGCGGTCAATTCGCACTTGCCAAAGCAAGGTTTCCCAGCACAAACTACAAAGCAGCAGCTCTCTCCTGGCAGAGGAAGTGCCATGCAGTGTTGCCCTGGCGAGATAGTGTTGCTACAGTGAGGCCCAGGGAAAACACACTGCCTAGAGAAATCCTAGCAAAGCCCTGTGTTTCCCCACAGGAATGTATGTCACTTTCAGTTCTTTGCCAGCCACGGAGCTCAGAGGCAACGTCAGATTGTGTGTATCTCAGGGAGAGAAAGAACACTGTGACTTCCCCCGTTCCTCTGACGAAAGCGGTTAGAGGGAGAAAAGCGTCCTTTGCTTTCGCTTTCCTGCAAGGAGCTCGGCAGATCTGCCCTTCGCGAAGGGCCGTTTTCCCCCGGAGAACTGCCTCGCCGTAGCCCGGTTCTGGAAGTGGAACGAGTATGCAGTGCTAGCGTTCAGCTATTGTGAAGGCTCGCTTTGGCCCAGGGCAAACGAAGCGCCGGGGGAAATCTTAGCAGAGCCCGGCGCCTTTCCACGGTTCAAAGCGTGGAACTGCAGATTCTTTTGCAAAGAAGAGAGCGCCCAGGCAACAGCAGCCCGCACGTTTCTCAGTGAAAGGGAGAACTCCCTGACTTCATCCAGTCCTCTGAGCAAAGCAGGCAGAGGGAGAGAAACTTTCTTTCCTTCCTCTTTCCTGCCACGAATTCCTCGTTTGCTCTTGCAAACGCAGGGCTTCTTCGGAAAAACTACGCCGCGGTGCAGGGATCCTTCCAGAGGAGCAACGACATAGTTTGAGCTGGAAGGGCTTGGCAGAGCAGCCGGGGAGAAAAGGCCTCTTGCTATTCTCTTTTCTTTCTGCCTGAATGCGGTCAATTCGCACTTGCCAAAGCAAGGTTTCCCAGCACAAACTACAAAGCAGCAGCTCTCTCCTGGCAGAGGAAGTGCCATGCAGTGTTGCCCTGGCGAGATCGTGTTGCTACAGTGAGGCCCAGGGAAAACACACTGCCTAGAGAAATCCTAGCAAAGCCCTGTGTTTCCCCACAGGAATGTATGTCACTTTCAGTTCTTTGCCAGCCACGGAGCTCAGAGGCAACGTCAGATTGTGTGTATCTCAGGGAGAGAAAGAACACTGTGACTTCCCCCGTTCCTCTGACGAAAGCGGTTAGAGGGAGAAAAGCGTCCTTTGCTTTCGCTTTCCCGCAAGGAGCTCGGCAGATCTGCCCTTCGCGAAGGGCCGTTTTCCCCCGGAGAACTGCCTCGCCGTAGCCCGGTTCTGGAAGTGGAACGAGTATGCAGTGCTAGCGTTCAGCTATTGTGAAGGCTCGCTTTGGCCCAGGGCAAACGAAGCGCCGGGGGAAATCTTAGCAGAGCCCGGCGCCTTTCCACGGTTCAAAGCGTGGAACTGCAGACTCTTTTGCAAAGAAGAGAGCGCCCAGGCAACAGCAGCCCGCACGTTTCTCAGTGAAAGGGAGAACTCCCTGACTTCATCCAGTCCTCTGAGCAAAGCAGGCAGAGGGAGAGAAACTTTCTTTCCTTCCTCTTTCCTGCCACGAATTCCTCGTTTGCTCTTGCAAACGCAGGGCTTCTTCGGAAAAACTACGCCGCGGTGCAGGGACCCTTCCAGAGGAGCAACGACATAGTTTGAGCTGGAAGGGCTTGGCAGAGCAGCCGGGGAGAAAAGGCCTCTTGCTATTCTCTTTTCTTTCTGCCTGAATGCGGTCAATTCGCACTTGCCAAAGCAAGGTTTCCCAGCACAAACTACAAAGCAGCAGCTCTCTCCTGGCAGAGGAAGTGCCATGCAGTGTTGCCCTGGCGAGATAGTGTTGCTACAGTGAGGCCCAGGGAAAACACACTGCCTAGAGAAATCCTAGCAAAGCCCTGTGTTTCCCCACAGGAATGTATGTCACTTTCAGTTCTTTGCCAGCCACGGAGCTCAGAGGCAACGTCAGATTGTGTGTATCTCAGGGAGAGAAAGAACACTGTGACTTCCCCCGTTCCTCTGACGAAAGCGGTTAGAGGGAGAAAAGCGTCCTTTGCTTTCGCTTTCCCGCAAGGAGCTCGGCAGATCTGCCCTTCGCGAAGGGCCGTTTTCCCCCGGAGAACTGCCTCGCCGTAGCCCGGTTCTGGAAGTGGAACGAGTATGCAGTGCTAGCGTTCAGCTATTGTGAAGGCTCGCTTTGGCCCAGGGCAAACGAAGCGCCGGGGGAAATCTTAGCAGAGCCCGGCGCCTTTCCACGGTTCAAAGCGTGGAACTGCAGACTCTTTTGCAAAGAAGAGAGCGCCCAGGCAACAGCAGCCCGCACGTTTCTCAGTGAAAGGGAGAACTCCCTGACTTCATCCAGTCCTCTGAGCAAAGCAGGCAGAGGGAGAGAAACTTTCTTTCCTTCCTCTTTCCTGCCACGAATTCCTCGTTTGCTCTTGCAAACGCAGGGCTTCTTCGGAAAAACTACGCCGCGGTGCAGGGACCCTTCCAGAGGAGCAACGACATAGTTTGAGCTGGAAGGGCTTGGCAGAGCAGCCGGGGAGAAAAGGCCTCTTGCTATTCTCTTTTCTTTCTGCCTGAATGCGGTCAATTCGCACTTGCCAAAGCAAGGTTTCCCAGCACAAACTACAAAGCAGTAGCTCTCTCCTGGCAGAGGAAGTGCCATGCAGTGTTGCCCTGGCGAGATCGTGTTGCTACAGTGAGGCCCAGGGAAAACACACTGCCTAGAGAAATCCTAGCAAAGCCCTGTGTTTCCCCACAGGAATGTATGTCACTTTCAGTTCTTTGCCAGCCACGGAGCTCAGAGGCAACGTCAGATTGTGTGTATCTCAGGGAGAGAAAGAACACTGTGACTTCCCCCGTTCCTCTGACGAAAGCGGTTAGAGGGAGAAAAGCGTCCTTTGCTTTCGCTTGCCCTTCGCGAAGGGCCGTTTTCCCCCGGAGAACTGCCTCGCCGTAGCCCGGTTCTGGAAGTGGAACGAGTATGCAGTGTTAGCGTTCAGCTATTGTGAAGGCTCGCTTTGGCCCAGGGCAAACGAAGCGCCGGGGGAAATCTTAGCAGAGCCCGGCGCCTTTCCACGGTTCAAAGCGTGGAACTGCAGACTCTTTTGCAAAGAAGAGAGCGCCCAGGCAACAGCAGCCCGCACGTTTCTCAGTGAAAGGGAGAACTCCCTGACTTCATCCAGTCCTCTGAGCAAAGCAGGCAGAGGGAGAGAAACTTTCTTTCCTTCCTCTTTCCTGCCACGAATTCCTCGTTTGCTCTTGCAAACGCAGGGCTTCTTCGGAAAAACTACGCCGCGGTGCAGGGATCCTTCCAGAGGAGCAACGACATAGTTTGAGCTGGAAGGGCTTGGCAGAGCACCCGGGGAGAAAAGGCCTCTTGCTATTCTCTTTTCTTTCTGCCTGAATGCGGTCAATTCGCACTTGCCAAAGCAAGGTTTCCCAGCACAAACTACAAAGCAGCAGCTCTCTCCTGGCAGAGGAAGTGCCATGCAGTGTTGCCCTGGCGAGATAGTGTTGCTACAGTGAGGCCCAGGGAAAACACACTGCCTAGAGAAATCCTAGCAAAGCCCTGTGTTTCCCCACAGGAATGTATGTCACTTTCAGTTCTTTGCCAGCCACGGAGCTCAGAGGCAACGTCAGATTGTGTGTATCTCAGGGAGAGAAAGAACACTGTGACTTCCCCCGTTCCTCTGACGAAAGCGGTTAGAGGGAGAAAAGCGTCCTTTGCTTTCGCTTTCCCGCAAGGAGCTCGGCAGATCTGCCCTTCGCGAAGGGCCGTTTTCCCCCGGAGAACTGCCTCGCCGTAGCCCGGTTCTGGAAGTGGAACGAGTATGCAGTGCTAGCGTTCAGCTATTGTGAAGGCTCGCTTTGGCCCAGGGCAAACGAAGCGCCGGGGGAAATCTTAGCAGAGCCCGGCGCCTTTCCACGGTTCAAAGCGTGGAACTGCAGACTCTTTTGCAAAGAAGAGAGCGCCCAGGCAACAGCAGCCCGCACGTTTCTCAGTGAAAGGGAGAACTCCCTGACTTCATCCAGTCCTCTGAGCAAAGCAGGCAGAGGGAGAGAAACTTTCTTTCCTTCCTCTTTCCTGCCACGAATTCCTCGTTTGCTCTTGCAAACGCAGGGCTTCTTCGGAAAAACTACGCCGCGGTGCAGGGATCCTTCCAGAGGAGCAACGACATAGTTTGAGCTGGAAGGGCTTGGCAGAGCACCCGGGGAGAAAAGGCCTCTTGCTATTCTCTTTTCTTTCTGCCTGAATGCGGTCAATTCGCACTTGCCAAAGCAAGGTTTCCCAGCACAAACTACAAAGCAGCAGCTCTCTCCTGGCAGAGGAAGTGCCATGCAGTGTTGCCCTGGCGAGATAGTGTTGCTACAGTGAGGCCCAGGGAAAACACACTGCCTAGAGAAATCCTAGCAAAGCCCTGTGTTTCCCCACAGGAATGTATGTCACTTTCAGTTCTTTGCCAGCCACGGAGCTCAGAGGCAACGTCAGATTGTGTGTATCTCAGGGAGAGAAAGAACACTGTGACTTCCCCCGTTCCTCTGACGAAAGCGGTTAGAGGGAGAAAAGCGTCCTTTGCTTTCGCTTTCCCGCAAGGAGCTCGGCAGATCTGCCCTTCGCGAAGGGCCGTTTTCCCCCGGAGAACTGCCTCGCCGTAGCCCGGTTCTGGAAGTGGAACGAGTATGCAGTGCTAGCGTTCAGCTATTGTGAAGGCTCGCTTTGGCCCAGGGCAAACGAAGCGCCGGGGGAAATCTTAGCAGAGCCCGGCGCCTTTCCACGGTTCAAAGCGTGGAACTGCAGACTCTTTTGCAAAGAAGAGAGCGCCCAGGCAACAGCAGCCCGCACGTTTCTCAGTGAAAGGGAGAACTCCCTGAATTCATCCAGTCCTCTGAGCAAAGCAGGCAGAGGGAGAGAAACTTTCTTTCCTTCCTCTTTCCTGCCACGAATTCCTCGTTTGCTCTTGCAAACGCAGGGCTTCTTCGGAAAAACTACGCCGCGGTGCAGGGATCCTTCCAGAGGAGCAACGACATAGTTTGAGCTGGAAGGGCTTGGCAGAGCAGCCGGGGAGAAAAGGCCTCTTGCTATTCTCTTTTCTTTCTGCCTGAATGCGGTCAATTCGCACTTGCCAAAGCAAGGTTTCCCAGCACAAACTACAAAGCAGCAGCTCTCTCCTGGCAGAGGAAGTGCCATGCAGTGTTGCCCTGGCGAGATAGTGTTGCTACAGTGAGGCCCAGGGAAAACACACTGCCTAGAGAAATCCTAGCAAAGCCCTGTGTTTCCCCACAGGAATGTATGTCACTTTCAGTTCTTTGCCAGCCACGGAGCTCAGAGGCAACGTCAGATTGTGTGTATCTCAGGGAGAGAAAGAACACTGTGACTTCCCCCGTTCCTCTGACGAAAGCGGTTAGAGGGAGAAAAGCGTCCTTTGCTTTCGCTTTCCCGCAAGGAGCTCGGCAGATCTGCCCTTCGCGAAGGGCCGTTTTCCCCCGGAGAACTGCCTCGCCGTAGCCCGGTTCTGGAAGTGGAACGAGTATGCAGTGCTAGCGTTCAGCTATTGTGAAGGCTCGCTTTGGCCCAGGGCAAACGAAGCGCCGGGGGAAATCTTAGCAGAGCCCGGCGCCTTTCCACGGTTCAAAGCGTGGAACTGCAGACTCTTTTGCAAAGAAGAGAGCGCCCAGGCAACAGCAGCCCGCACGTTTCTCAGTGAAAGGGAGAACTCCCTGAATTCATCCAGTCCTCTGAGCAAAGCAGGCAGAGGGAGAGAAACTTTCTTTCCTTCCTCTTTCCTGCCACGAATTCCTCGTTTGCTCTTGCAAACGCAGGGCTTCTTCGGAAAAACTACGCCGCGGTGCAGGGATCCTTCCAGAGGAGCAACGACATAGTTTGAGCTGGAAGGGCTTGGCAGAGCAGCCGGGGAGAAAAGGCCTCTTGCTATTCTCTTTTCTTTCTGCCTGAATGCGGTCAATTCGCACTTGCCAAAGCAAGGTTTCCCAGCACAAACTACAAAGCAGCAGCTCTCTCCTGGCAGAGGAAGTGCCATGCAGTGTTGCCCTGGCGAGATAGTGTTGCTACAGTGAGGCCCAGGGAAAACACACTGCCTAGAGAAATCCTAGCAAAGCCCTGTGTTTCCCCACAGGAATGTATGTCACTTTCAGTTCTTTGCCAGCCACGGAGCTCAGAGGCAACGTCAGATTGTGTGTATCTCAGGGAGAGAAAGAACACTGTGACTTCCCCCGTTCCTCTGACGAAAGCGGTTAGAGGGAGAAAAGCGTCCTTTGCTTTCGCTTTCCTGCAAGGAGCTCGGCAGATCTGCCCTTCGCGAAGGGCCGTTTTCCCCCGGAGAACTGCCTCGCCGTAGCCCGGTTCTGGAAGTGGAACGAGTATGCAGTGCTAGCGTTCAGCTATTGTGAAGGCTCGCTTTGGCCCAGGGCAAACGAAGCGCCGGGGGAAATCTTAGCAGAGCCCGGCGCCTTTCCACGGTTCAAAGCGTGGAACTGCAGATTCTTTTGCAAAGAAGAGAGCGCCCAGGCAACAGCAGCCCGCACGTTTCTCAGTGAAAGGGAGAACTCCCTGACTTCATCCAGTCCTCTGAGCAAAGCAGGCAGAGGGAGAGAAACTTTCTTTCCTTCCTCTTTCCTGCCACGAATTCCTCGTTTGCTCTTGCAAACGCAGGGCTTCTTCGGAAAAACTACGCCGCGGTGCAGGGATCCTTCCAGAGGAGCAACGACATAGTTTGAGCTGGAAGGGCTTGGCAGAGCAGCCGGGGAGAAAAGGCCTCTTGCTATTCTCTTTTCTTTCTGCCTGAATGCGGTCAATTCGCACTTGCCAAAGCAAGGTTTCCCAGCACAAACTACAAAGCAGCAGCTCTCTCCTGGCAGAGGAAGTGCCATGCAGTGTTGCCCTGGCGAGATCGTGTTGCTACAGTGAGGCCCAGGGAAAACACACTGCCTAGAGAAATCCTAGCAAAGCCCTGTGTTTCCCCACAGGAATGTATGTCACTTTCAGTTCTTTGCCAGCCACGGAGCTCAGAGGCAACGTCAGATTGTGTGTATCTCAGGGAGAGAAAGAACACTGTGACTTCCCCCGTTCCTCTGACGAAAGCGGTTAGAGGGAGAAAAGCGTCCTTTGCTTTCGCTTTCCCGCAAGGAGCTCGGCAGATCTGCCCTTCGCGAAGGGCCGTTTTCCCCCGGAGAACTGCCTCGCCGTAGCCCGGTTCTGGAAGTGGAACGAGTATGCAGTGCTAGCGTTCAGCTATTGTGAAGGCTCGCTTTGGCCCAGGGCAAACGAAGCGCCGGGGGAAATCTTAGCAGAGCCCGGCGCCTTTCCACGGTTCAAAGCGTGGAACTGCAGACTCTTTTGCAAAGAAGAGAGCGCCCAGGCAACAGCAGCCCGCACGTTTCTCAGTGAAAGGGAGAACTCCCTGACTTCATCCAGTCCTCTGAGCAAAGCAGGCAGAGGGAGAGAAACTTTCTTTCCTTCCTCTTTCCTGCCACGAATTCCTCGTTTGCTCTTGCAAACGCAGGGCTTCTTCGGAAAAACTACGCCGCGGTGCAGGGACCCTTCCAGAGGAGCAACGACATAGTTTGAGCTGGAAGGGCTTGGCAGAGCAGCCGGGGAGAAAAGGCCTCTTGCTATTCTCTTTTCTTTCTGCCTGAATGCGGTCAATTCGCACTTGCCAAAGCAAGGTTTCCCAGCACAAACTACAAAGCAGCAGCTCTCTCCTGGCAGAGGAAGTGCCATGCAGTGTTGCCCTGGCGAGATAGTGTTGCTACAGTGAGGCCCAGGGAAAACACACTGCCTAGAGAAATCCTAGCAAAGCCCTGTGTTTCCCCACAGGAATGTATGTCACTTTCAGTTCTTTGCCAGCCACGGAGCTCAGAGGCAACGTCAGATTGTGTGTATCTCAGGGAGAGAAAGAACACTGTGACTTCCCCCGTTCCTCTGACGAAAGCGGTTAGAGGGAGAAAAGCGTCCTTTGCTTTCGCTTTCCCGCAAGGAGCTCGGCAGATCTGCCCTTCGCGAAGGGCCGTTTTCCCCCGGAGAACTGCCTCGCCGTAGCCCGGTTCTGGAAGTGGAACGAGTATGCAGTGCTAGCGTTCAGCTATTGTGAAGGCTCGCTTTGGCCCAGGGCAAACGAAGCGCCGGGGGAAATCTTAGCAGAGCCCGGCGCCTTTCCACGGTTCAAAGCGTGGAACTGCAGACTCTTTTGCAAAGAAGAGAGCGCCCAGGCAACAGCAGCCCGCACGTTTCTCAGTGAAAGGGAGAACTCCCTGACTTCATCCAGTCCTCTGAGCAAAGCAGGCAGAGGGAGAGAAACTTTCTTTCCTTCCTCTTTCCTGCCACGAATTCCTCGTTTGCTCTTGCAAACGCAGGGCTTCTTCGGAAAAACTACGCCGCGGTGCAGGGACCCTTCCAGAGGAGCAACGACATAGTTTGAGCTGGAAGGGCTTGGCAGAGCAGCCGGGGAGAAAAGGCCTCTTGCTATTCTCTTTTCTTTCTGCCTGAATGCGGTCAATTCGCACTTGCCAAAGCAAGGTTTCCCAGCACAAACTACAAAGCAGTAGCTCTCTCCTGGCAGAGGAAGTGCCATGCAGTGTTGCCCTGGCGAGATCGTGTTGCTACAGTGAGGCCCAGGGAAAACACACTGCCTAGAGAAATCCTAGCAAAGCCCTGTGTTTCCCCACAGGAATGTATGTCACTTTCAGTTCTTTGCCAGCCACGGAGCTCAGAGGCAACGTCAGATTGTGTGTATCTCAGGGAGAGAAAGAACACTGTGACTTCCCCCGTTCCTCTGACGAAAGCGGTTAGAGGGAGAAAAGCGTCCTTTGCTTTCGCTTGCCCTTCGCGAAGGGCCGTTTTCCCCCGGAGAACTGCCTCGCCGTAGCCCGGTTCTGGAAGTGGAACGAGTATGCAGTGTTAGCGTTCAGCTATTGTGAAGGCTCGCTTTGGCCCAGGGCAAACGAAGCGCCGGGGGAAATCTTAGCAGAGCCCGGCGCCTTTCCACGGTTCAAAGCGTGGAACTGCAGACTCTTTTGCAAAGAAGAGAGCGCCCAGGCAACAGCAGCCCGCACGTTTCTCAGTGAAAGGGAGAACTCCCTGACTTCATCCAGTCCTCTGAGCAAAGCAGGCAGAGGGAGAGAAACTTTCTTTCCTTCCTCTTTCCTGCCACGAATTCCTCGTTTGCTCTTGCAAACGCAGGGCTTCTTCGGAAAAACTACGCCGCGGTGCAGGGATCCTTCCAGAGGAGCAACGACATAGTTTGAGCTGGAAGGGCTTGGCAGAGCAGCCGGGGAGAAAAGGCCTCTTGCTATTCTCTTTTCTTTCTGCCTGAATGCGGTCAATTCGCACTTGCCAAAGCAAGGTTTCCCAGCACAAACTACAAAGCAGCAGCTCTCTCCTGGCAGAGGAAGTGCCATGCAGTGTTGCCCTGGCGAGATAGTGTTGCTACAGTGAGGCCCAGGGAAAACACACTGCCTAGAGAAATCCTAGCAAAGCCCTGTGTTTCCCCACAGGAATGTATGTCACTTTCAGTTCTTTGCCAGCCACGGAGCTCAGAGGCAACGTCAGATTGTGTGTATCTCAGGGAGAGAAAGAACACTGTGACTTCCCCCGTTCCTCTGACGAAAGCGGTTAGAGGGAGAAAAGCGTCCTTTGCTTTCGCTTTCCCGCAAGGAGCTCGGCAGATCTGCCCTTCGCGAAGGGCCGTTTTCCCCCGGAGAACTGCCTCGCCGTAGCCCGGTTCTGGAAGTGGAACGAGTATGCAGTGCTAGCGTTCAGCTATTGTGAAGGCTCGCTTTGGCCCAGGGCAAACGAAGCGCCGGGGGAAATCTTAGCAGAGCCCGGCGCCTTTCCACGGTTCAAAGCGTGGAACTGCAGACTCTTTTGCAAAGAAGAGAGCGCCCAGGCAACAGCAGCCCGCACGTTTCTCAGTGAAAGGGAGAACTCCCTGACTTCATCCAGTCCTCTGAGCAAAGCAGGCAGAGGGAGAGAAACTTTCTTTCCTTCCTCTTTCCTGCCACGAATTCCTCGTTTGCTCTTGCAAACGCAGGGCTTCTTCGGAAAAACTACGCCGCGGTGCAGGGACCCTTCCAGAGGAGCAACGACATAGTTTGAGCTGGAAGGGCTTGGCAGAGCAGCCGGGGAGAAAAGGCCTCTTGCTATTCTCTTTTCTTTCTGCCTGAATGCGGTCAATTCGCACTTGCCAAAGCAAGGTTTCCCAGCACAAACTACAAAGCAGCAGCTCTCTCCTGGCAGAGGAAGTGCCATGCAGTGTTGCCCTGGCGAGATCGTGTTGCTACAGTGAGGCCCAGGGAAAACACACTGCCTAGAGAAATCCTAGCAAAGCCCTGTGTTTCCCCACAGGAATGTATGTCACTTTCAGTTCTTTGCCAGCCACGGAGCTCAGAGGCAACGTCAGATTGTGTGTATCTCAGGGAGAGAAAGAACACTGTGACTTCCCCCGTTCCTCTGACGAAAGCGGTTAGAGGGAGAAAAGCGTCCTTTGCTTTCGCTTTCCCGCAAGGAGCTCGGCAGATCTGCCCTTCGCGAAGGGCCGTTTTCCCCCGGAGAACTGCCTCGCCGTAGCCCGGTTCTGGAAGTGGAACGAGTATGCAGTGCTAGCGTTCAGCTATTGTGAAGGCTCGCTTTGGCCCAGGGCAAACGAAGCGCCGGGGGAAATCTTAGCAGAGCCCGGCGCCTTTCCACGGTTCAAAGCGTGGAACTGCAGACTCTTTTGCAAAGAAGAGAGCGCCCAGGCAACAGCAGCCCGCACGTTTCTCAGTGAAAGGGAGAACTCCCTGACTTCATCCAGTCCTCTGAGCAAAGCAGGCAGAGGGAGAGAAACTTTCTTTCCTTCCTCTTTCCTGCCACGAATTCCTCGTTTGCTCTTGCAAACGCAGGGCTTCTTCGGAAAAACTACGCCGCGGTGCAGGGATCCTTCCAGAGGAGCAACGACATAGTTTGAGCTGGAAGGGCTTGGCAGAGCACCCGGGGAGAAAAGGCCTCTTGCTATTCTCTTTTCTTTCTGCCTGAATGCGGTCAATTCGCACTTGCCAAAGCAAGGTTTCCCAGCACAAACTACAAAGCAGCAGCTCTCTCCTGGCAGAGGAAGTGCCATGCAGTGTTGCCCTGGCGAGATAGTGTTGCTACAGTGAGGCCCAGGGAAAACACACTGCCTAGAGAAATCCTAGCAAAGCCCTGTGTTTCCCCACAGGAATGTATGTCACTTTCAGTTCTTTGCCAGCCACGGAGCTCAGAGGCAACGTCAGATTGTGTGTATCTCAGGGAGAGAAAGAACACTGTGACTTCCCCCGTTCCTCTGACGAAAGCGGTTAGAGGGAGAAAAGCGTCCTTTGCTTTCGCTTTCCCGCAAGGAGCTCGGCAGATCTGCCCTTCGCGAAGGGCCGTTTTCCCCCGGAGAACTGCCTCGCCGTAGCCCGGTTCTGGAAGTGGAACGAGTATGCAGTGCTAGCGTTCAGCTATTGTGAAGGCTCGCTTTGGCCCAGGGCAAACGAAGCGCCGGGGGAAATCTTAGCAGAGCCCGGCGCCTTTCCACGGTTCAAAGCGTGGAACTGCAGACTCTTTTGCAAAGAAGAGAGCGCCCAGGCAACAGCAGCCCGCACGTTTCTCAGTGAAAGGGAGAACTCCCTGACTTCATCCAGTCCTCTGAGCAAAGCAGGCAGAGGGAGAGAAACTTTCTTTCCTTCCTCTTTCCTGCCACGAATTCCTCGTTTGCTCTTGCAAACGCAGGGCTTCTTCGGAAAAACTACGCCGCGGTGCAGGGACCCTTCCAGAGGAGCAACGACATAGTTTGAGCTGGAAGGGCTTGGCAGAGCAGCCGGGGAGAAAAGGCCTCTTGCTATTCTCTTTTCTTTCTGCCTGAATGCGGTCAATTCGCACTTGCCAAAGCAAGGTTTCCCAGCACAAACTACAAAGCAGCAGCTCTCTCCTGGCAGAGGAAGTGCCATGCAGTGTTGCCCTGGCGAGATAGTGTTGCTACAGTGAGGCCCAGGGAAAACACACTGCCTAGAGAAATCCTAGCAAAGCCCTGTGTTTCCCCACAGGAATGTATGTCACTGTCAGTTCTTTGCCAGCCACGGAGCTCAGAGGCAACGTCAGATTGTGTGTATCTCAGGGAGAGAAAGAACACTGTGACTTCCCCCGTTCCTCTGACGAAAGCGGTTAGAGGGAGAAAAGCGTCCTTTGCTTTCGCTTTCCCGCAAGGAGCTCGGCAGATCTGCCCTTCGCGAAGGGCCGTTTTCCCCCGGAGAACTGCCTCGCCGTAGCCCGGTTCTGGAAGTGGAACGAGTATGCAGTGTTAGCGTTCAGCTATTGTGAAGGCTCGCTTTGGCCCAGGGCAAACGAAGCGCCGGGGGAAATCTTAGCAGAGCCCGGCGCCTTTCCACGGTTCAAAGCGTGGAACTGCAGACTCTTTTGCAAAGAAGAGAGCGCCCAGGCAACAGCAGCCCGCACGTTTCTCAGTGAAAGGGAGAACTCCCTGAATTCATCCAGTCCTCTGAGCAAAGCAGGCAGAGGGAGAGAAACTTTCTTTCCTTCCTCTTTCCTGCCACGAATTCCTCGTTTGCTCTTGCAAACGCAGGGCTTCTTCGGAAAAACTACGCCGCGGTGCAGGGATCCTTCCAGAGGAGCAACGACATAGTTTGAGCTGGAAGGGCTTGGCAGAGCAGCCGGGGAGAAAAGGCCTCTTGCTATTCTCTTTTCTTTCTGCCTGAATGCGGTCAATTCGCACTTGCCAAAGCAAGGTTTCCCAGCACAAACTACAAAGCAGCAGCTCTCTCCTGGCAGAGGAAGTGCCATGCAGTGTTGCCCTGGCGAGATAGTGTTGCTACAGTGAGGCCCAGGGAAAACACACTGCCTAGAGAAATCCTAGCAAAGCCCTGTGTTTCCCCACAGGAATGTATGTCACTTTCAGTTCTTTGCCAGCCACGGAGCTCAGAGGCAACGTCAGATTGTGTGTATCTCAGGGAGAGAAAGAACACTGTGACTTCCCCCGTTCCTCTGACGAAAGCGGTTAGAGGGAGAAAAGCGTCCTTTGCTTTCGCTTTCCCGCAAGGAGCTCGGCAGATCTGCCCTTCGCGAAGGGCCGTTTTCCCCCGGAGAACTGCCTCGCCGTAGCCCGGTTCTGGAAGTGGAACGAGTATGCAGTGCTAGCGTTCAGCTATTGTGAAGGCTCGCTTTGGCCCAGGGCAAACGAAGCGCCGGGGGAAATCTTAGCAGAGCCCGGCGCCTTTCCACGGTTCAAAGCGTGGAACTGCAGACTCTTTTGCAAAGAAGAGAGCGCCCAGGCAACAGCAGCCCGCACGTTTCTCAGTGAAAGGGAGAACTCCCTGACTTCATCCAGTCCTCTGAGCAAAGCAGGCAGAGGGAGAGAAACTTTCTTTCCTTCCTCTTTCCTGCCACGAATTCCTCGTTTGCTCTTGCAAACGCAGGGCTTCTTCGGAAAAACTACGCCGCGGTGCAGGGATCCTTCCAGAGGAGCAACGACATAGTTTGAGCTGGAAGGGCTTGGCAGAGCAGCCGGGGAGAAAAGGCCTCTTGCTATTCTCTTTTCTTTCTGCCTGAATGCGGTCAATTCGCACTTGCCAAAGCAAGGTTTCCCAGCACAAACTACAAAGCAGCAGCTCTCTCCTGGCAGAGGAAGTGCCATGCAGTGTTGCCCTGGCGAGATAGTGTTGCTACAGTGAGGCCCAGGGAAAACACACTGCCTAGAGAAATCCTAGCAAAGCCCTGTGTTTCCCCACAGGAATGTATGTCACTTTCAGTTCTTTGCCAGCCACGGAGCTCAGAGGCAACGTCAGATTGTGTGTATCTCAGGGAGAGAAAGAACACTGTGACTTCCCCCGTTCCTCTGACGAAAGCGGTTAGAGGGAGAAAAGCGTCCTTTGCTTTCGCTTTCCCGCAAGGAGCTCGGCAGATCTGCCCTTCGCGAAGGGCCGTTTTCCCCCGGAGAACTGCCTCGCCGTAGCCCGGTTCTGGAAGTGGAACGAGTATGCAGTGCTAGCGTTCAGCTATTGTGAAGGCTCGCTTTGGCCCAGGGCAAACGAAGCGCCGGGGGAAATCTTAGCAGAGCCCGGCGCCTTTCCACGGTTCAAAGCGTGGAACTGCAGATTCTTTTGCAAAGAAGAGAGCGCCCAGGCAACAGCAGCCCGCACGTTTCTCAGTGAAAGGGAGAACTCCCTGACTTCATCCAGTCCTCTGAGCAAAGCAGGCAGAGGGAGAGAAACTTTCTTTCCTTCCTCTTTCCTGCCACGAATTCCTCGTTTGCTCTTGCAAACGCAGGGCTTCTTCGGAAAAACTACGCCGCGGTGCAGGGATCCTTCCAGAGGAGCAACGACATAGTTTGAGCTGGAAGGGCTTGGCAGAGCAGCCGGGGAGAAAAGGCCTCTTGCTATTCTCTTTTCTTTCTGCCTGAATGCGGTCAATTCGCACTTGCCAAAGCAAGGTTTCCCAGCACAAACTACAAAGCAGCAGCTCTCTCCTGGCAGAGGAAGTGCCATGCAGTGTTGCCCTGGCGAGATCGTGTTGCTACAGTGAGGCCCAGGGAAAACACACTGCCTAGAGAAATCCTAGCAAAGCCCTGTGTTTCCCCACAGGAATGTATGTCACTTTCAGTTCTTTGCCAGCCACGGAGCTCAGAGGCAACGTCAGATTGTGTGTATCTCAGGGAGAGAAAGAACACTGTGACTTCCCCCGTTCCTCTGACGAAAGCGGTTAGAGGGAGAAAAGCGTCCTTTGCTTTCGCTTTCCCGCAAGGAGCTCGGCAGATCTGCCCTTCGCGAAGGGCCGTTTTCCCCCGGAGAACTGCCTCGCCGTAGCCCGGTTCTGGAAGTGGAACGAGTATGCAGTGCTAGCGTTCAGCTATTGTGAAGGCTCGCTTTGGCCCAGGGCAAACGAAGCGCCGGGGGAAATCTTAGCAGAGCCCGGCGCCTTTCCACGGTTCAAAGCGTGGAACTGCAGACTCTTTTGCAAAGAAGAGAGCGCCCAGGCAACAGCAGCCCGCACGTTTCTCAGTGAAAGGGAGAACTCCCTGACTTCATCCAGTCCTCTGAGCAAAGCAGGCAGAGGGAGAGAAACTTTCTTTCCTTCCTCTTTCCTGCCACGAATTCCTCGTTTGCTCTTGCAAACGCAGGGCTTCTTCGGAAAAACTACGCCGCGGTGCAGGGATCCTTCCAGAGGAGCAACGACATAGTTTGAGCTGGAAGGGCTTGGCAGAGCACCCGGGGAGAAAAGGCCTCTTGCTATTCTCTTTTCTTTCTGCCTGAATGCGGTCAATTCGCACTTGCCAAAGCAAGGTTTCCCAGCACAAACTACAAAGCAGCAGCTCTCTCCTGGCAGAGGAAGTGCCATGCAGTGTTGCCCTGGCGAGATAGTGTTGCTACAGTGAGGCCCAGGGAAAACACACTGCCTAGAGAAATCCTAGCAAAGCCCTGTGTTTCCCCACAGGAATGTATGTCACTTTCAGTTCTTTGCCAGCCACGGAGCTCAGAGGCAACGTCAGATTGTGTGTATCTCAGGGAGAGAAAGAACACTGTGACTTCCCCCGTTCCTCTGACGAAAGCGGTTAGAGGGAGAAAAGCGTCCTTTGCTTTCGCTTTCCCGCAAGGAGCTCGGCAGATCTGCCCTTCGCGAAGGGCCGTTTTCCCCCGGAGAACTGCCTCGCCGTAGCCCGGTTCTGGAAGTGGAACGAGTATGCAGTGCTAGCGTTCAGCTATTGTGAAGGCTCGCTTTGGCCCAGGGCAAACGAAGCGCCGGGGGAAATCTTAGCAGAGCCCGGCGCCTTTCCACGGTTCAAAGCGTGGAACTGCAGACTCTTTTGCAAAGAAGAGAGCGCCCAGGCAACAGCAGCCCGCACGTTTCTCAGTGAAAGGGAGAACTCCCTGAATTCATCCAGTCCTCTGAGCAAAGCAGGCAGAGGGAGAGAAACTTTCTTTCCTTCCTCTTTCCTGCCACGAATTCCTCGTTTGCTCTTGCAAACGCAGGGCTTCTTCGGAAAAACTACGCCGCGGTGCAGGGATCCTTCCAGAGGAGCAACGACATAGTTTGAGCTGGAAGGGCTTGGCAGAGCAGCCGGGGAGAAAAGGCCTCTTGCTATTCTCTTTTCTTTCTGCCTGAATGCGGTCAATTCGCACTTGCCAAAGCAAGGTTTCCCAGCACAAACTACAAAGCAGCAGCTCTCTCCTGGCAGAGGAAGTGCCATGCAGTGTTGCCCTGGCGAGATAGTGTTGCTACAGTGAGGCCCAGGGAAAACACACTGCCTAGAGAAATCCTAGCAAAGCCCTGTGTTTCCCCACAGGAATGTATGTCACTTTCAGTTCTTTGCCAGCCACGGAGCTCAGAGGCAACGTCAGATTGTGTGTATCTCAGGGAGAGAAAGAACACTGTGACTTCCCCCGTTCCTCTGACGAAAGCGGTTAGAGGGAGAAAAGCGTCCTTTGCTTTCGCTTTCCCGCAAGGAGCTCGGCAGATCTGCCCTTCGCGAAGGGCCGTTTTCCCCCGGAGAACTGCCTCGCCGTAGCCCGGTTCTGGAAGTGGAACGAGTATGCAGTGCTAGCGTTCAGCTATTGTGAAGGCTCGCTTTGGCCCAGGGCAAACGAAGCGCCGGGGGAAATCTTAGCAGAGCCCGGCGCCTTTCCACGGTTCAAAGCGTGGAACTGCAGATTCTTTTGCAAAGAAGAGAGCGCCCAGGCAACAGCAGCCCGCACGTTTCTCAGTGAAAGGGAGAACTCCCTGACTTCATCCAGTCCTCTGAGCAAAGCAGGCAGAGGGAGAGAAACTTTCTTTCCTTCCTCTTTCCTGCCACGAATTCCTCGTTTGCTCTTGCAAACGCAGGGCTTCTTCGGAAAAACTACGCCGCGGTGCAGGGATCCTTCCAGAGGAGCAACGACATAGTTTGAGCTGGAAGGGCTTGGCAGAGCAGCCGGGGAGAAAAGGCCTCTTGCTATTCTCTTTTCTTTCTGCCTGAATGCGGTCAATTCGCACTTGCCAAAGCAAGGTTTCCCAGCACAAACTACAAAGCAGCAGCTCTCTCCTGGCAGAGGAAGTGCCATGCAGTGTTGCCCTGGCGAGATCGTGTTGCTACAGTGAGGCCCAGGGAAAACACACTGCCTAGAGAAATCCTAGCAAAGCCCTGTGTTTCCCCACAGGAATGTATGTCACTTTCAGTTCTTTGCCAGCCACGGAGCTCAGAGGCAACGTCAGATTGTGTGTATCTCAGGGAGAGAAAGAACACTGTGACTTCCCCCGTTCCTCTGACGAAAGCGGTTAGAGGGAGAAAAGCGTCCTTTGCTTTCGCTTTCCCGCAAGGAGCTCGGCAGATCTGCCCTTCGCGAAGGGCCGTTTTCCCCCGGAGAACTGCCTCGCCGTAGCCCGGTTCTGGAAGTGGAACGAGTATGCAGTGCTAGCGTTCAGCTATTGTGAAGGCTCGCTTTGGCCCAGGGCAAACGAAGCGCCGGGGGAAATCTTAGCAGAGCCCGGCGCCTTTCCACGGTTCAAAGCGTGGAACTGCAGACTCTTTTGCAAAGAAGAGAGCGCCCAGGCAACAGCAGCCCGCACGTTTCTCAGTGAAAGGGAGAACTCCCTGACTTCATCCAGTCCTCTGAGCAAAGCAGGCAGAGGGAGAGAAACTTTCTTTCCTTCCTCTTTCCTGCCACGAATTCCTCGTTTGCTCTTGCAAACGCAGGGCTTCTTCGGAAAAACTACGCCGCGGTGCAGGGATCCTTCCAGAGGAGCAACGACATAGTTTGAGCTGGAAGGGCTTGGCAGAGCAGCCGGGGAGAAAAGGCCTCTTGCTATTCTCTTTTCTTTCTGCCTGAATGCGGTCAATTCGCACTTGCCAAAGCAAGGTTTCCCAGCACAAACTACAAAGCAGCAGCTCTCTCCTGGCAGAGGAAGTGCCATGCAGTGTTGCCCTGGCGAGATAGTGTTGCTACAGTGAGGCCCAGGGAAAACACACTGCCTAGAGAAATCCTAGCAAAGCCCTGTGTTTCCCCACAGGAATGTATGTCACTTTCAGTTCTTTGCCAGCCACGGAGCTCAGAGGCAACGTCAGATTGTGTGTATCTCAGGGAGAGAAAGAACACTGTGACTTCCCCCGTTCCTCTGACGAAAGCGGTTAGAGGGAGAAAAGCGTCCTTTGCTTTCGCTTTCCCGCAAGGAGCTCGGCAGATCTGCCCTTCGCGAAGGGCCGTTTTCCCCCGGAGAACTGCCTCGCCGTAGCCCGGTTCTGGAAGTGGAACGAGTATGCAGTGCTAGCGTTCAGCTATTGTGAAGGCTCGCTTTGGCCCAGGGCAAACGAAGCGCCGGGGGAAATCTTAGCAGAGCCCGGCGCCTTTCCACGGTTCAAAGCGTGGAACTGCAGATTCTTTTGCAAAGAAGAGAGCGCCCAGGCAACAGCAGCCCGCACGTTTCTCAGTGAAAGGGAGAACTCCCTGACTTCATCCAGTCCTCTGAGCAAAGCAGGCAGAGGGAGAGAAACTTTCTTTCCTTCCTCTTTCCTGCCACGAATTCCTCGTTTGCTCTTGCAAACGCAGGGCTTCTTCGGAAAAACTACGCCGCGGTGCAGGGATCCTTCCAGAGGAGCAACGACATAGTTTGAGCTGGAAGGGCTTGGCAGAGCAGCCGGGGAGAAAAGGCCTCTTGCTATTCTCTTTTCTTTCTGCCTGAATGCGGTCAATTCGCACTTGCCAAAGCAAGGTTTCCCAGCACAAACTACAAAGCAGCAGCTCTCTCCTGGCAGAGGAAGTGCCATGCAGTGTTGCCCTGGCGAGATCGTGTTGCTACAGTGAGGCCCAGGGAAAACACACTGCCTAGAGAAATCCTAGCAAAGCCCTGTGTTTCCCCACAGGAATGTATGTCACTTTCAGTTCTTTGCCAGCCACGGAGCTCAGAGGCAACGTCAGATTGTGTGTATCTCAGGGAGAGAAAGAACACTGTGACTTCCCCCGTTCCTCTGACGAAAGCGGTTAGAGGGAGAAAAGCGTCCTTTGCTTTCGCTTTCCCGCAAGGAGCTCGGCAGATCTGCCCTTCGCGAAGGGCCGTTTTCCCCCGGAGAACTGCCTCGCCGTAGCCCGGTTCTGGAAGTGGAACGAGTATGCAGTGCTAGCGTTCAGCTATTGTGAAGGCTCGCTTTGGCCCAGGGCAAACGAAGCGCCGGGGGAAATCTTAGCAGAGCCCGGCGCCTTTCCACGGTTCAAAGCGTGGAACTGCAGACTCTTTTGCAAAGAAGAGAGCGCCCAGGCAACAGCAGCCCGCACGTTTCTCAGTGAAAGGGAGAACTCCCTGACTTCATCCAGTCCTCTGAGCAAAGCAGGCAGAGGGAGAGAAACTTTCTTTCCTTCCTCTTTCCTGCCACGAATTCCTCGTTTGCTCTTGCAAACGCAGGGCTTCTTCGGAAAAACTACGCCGCGGTGCAGGGATCCTTCCAGAGGAGCAACGACATAGTTTGAGCTGGAAGGGCTTGGCAGAGCACCCGGGGAGAAAAGGCCTCTTGCTATTCTCTTTTCTTTCTGCCTGAATGCGGTCAATTCGCACTTGCCAAAGCAAGGTTTCCCAGCACAAACTACAAAGCAGCAGCTCTCTCCTGGCAGAGGAAGTGCCATGCAGTGTTGCCCTGGCGAGATAGTGTTGCTACAGTGAGGCCCAGGGAAAACACACTGCCTAGAGAAATCCTAGCAAAGCCCTGTGTTTCCCCACAGGAATGTATGTCACTTTCAGTTCTTTGCCAGCCACGGAGCTCAGAGGCAACGTCAGATTGTGTGTATCTCAGGGAGAGAAAGAACACTGTGACTTCCCCCGTTCCTCTGACGAAAGCGGTTAGAGGGAGAAAAGCGTCCTTTGCTTTCGCTTTCCCGCAAGGAGCTCGGCAGATCTGCCCTTCGCGAAGGGCCGTTTTCCCCCGGAGAACTGCCTCGCCGTAGCCCGGTTCTGGAAGTGGAACGAGTATGCAGTGCTAGCGTTCAGCTATTGTGAAGGCTCGCTTTGGCCCAGGGCAAACGAAGCGCCGGGGGAAATCTTAGCAGAGCCCGGCGCCTTTCCACGGTTCAAAGCGTGGAACTGCAGACTCTTTTGCAAAGAAGAGAGCGCCCAGGCAACAGCAGCCCGCACGTTTCTCAGTGAAAGGGAGAACTCCCTGAATTCATCCAGTCCTCTGAGCAAAGCAGGCAGAGGGAGAGAAACTTTCTTTCCTTCCTCTTTCCTGCCACGAATTCCTCGTTTGCTCTTGCAAACGCAGGGCTTCTTCGGAAAAACTACGCCGCGGTGCAGGGATCCTTCCAGAGGAGCAACGACATAGTTTGAGCTGGAAGGGCTTGGCAGAGCAGCCGGGGAGAAAAGGCCTCTTGCTATTCTCTTTTCTTTCTGCCTGAATGCGGTCAATTCGCACTTGCCAAAGCAAGGTTTCCCAGCACAAACTACAAAGCAGCAGCTCTCTCCTGGCAGAGGAAGTGCCATGCAGTGTTGCCCTGGCGAGATAGTGTTGCTACAGTGAGGCCCAGGGAAAACACACTGCCTAGAGAAATCCTAGCAAAGCCCTGTGTTTCCCCACAGGAATGTATGTCACTTTCAGTTCTTTGCCAGCCACGGAGCTCAGAGGCAACGTCAGATTGTGTGTATCTCAGGGAGAGAAAGAACACTGTGACTTCCCCCGTTCCTCTGACGAAAGCGGTTAGAGGGAGAAAAGCGTCCTTTGCTTTCGCTTTCCCGCAAGGAGCTCGGCAGATCTGCCCTTCGCGAAGGGCCGTTTTCCCCCGGAGAACTGCCTCGCCGTAGCCCGGTTCTGGAAGTGGAACGAGTATGCAGTGCTAGCGTTCAGCTATTGTGAAGGCTCGCTTTGGCCCAGGGCAAACGAAGCGCCGGGGGAAATCTTAGCAGAGCCCGGCGCCTTTCCACGGTTCAAAGCGTGGAACTGCAGATTCTTTTGCAAAGAAGAGAGCGCCCAGGCAACAGCAGCCCGCACGTTTCTCAGTGAAAGGGAGAACTCCCTGACTTCATCCAGTCCTCTGAGCAAAGCAGGCAGAGGGAGAGAAACTTTCTTTCCTTCCTCTTTCCTGCCACGAATTCCTCGTTTGCTCTTGCAAACGCAGGGCTTCTTCGGAAAAACTACGCCGCGGTGCAGGGATCCTTCCAGAGGAGCAACGACATAGTTTGAGCTGGAAGGGCTTGGCAGAGCAGCCGGGGAGAAAAGGCCTCTTGCTATTCTCTTTTCTTTCTGCCTGAATGCGGTCAATTCGCACTTGCCAAAGCAAGGTTTCCCAGCACAAACTACAAAGCAGCAGCTCTCTCCTGGCAGAGGAAGTGCCATGCAGTGTTGCCCTGGCGAGATCGTGTTGCTACAGTGAGGCCCAGGGAAAACACACTGCCTAGAGAAATCCTAGCAAAGCCCTGTGTTTCCCCACAGGAATGTATGTCACTTTCAGTTCTTTGCCAGCCACGGAGCTCAGAGGCAACGTCAGATTGTGTGTATCTCAGGGAGAGAAAGAACACTGTGACTTCCCCCGTTCCTCTGACGAAAGCGGTTAGAGGGAGAAAAGCGTCCTTTGCTTTCGCTTTCCCGCAAGGAGCTCGGCAGATCTGCCCTTCGCGAAGGGCCGTTTTCCCCCGGAGAACTGCCTCGCCGTAGCCCGGTTCTGGAAGTGGAACGAGTATGCAGTGCTAGCGTTCAGCTATTGTGAAGGCTCGCTTTGGCCCAGGGCAAACGAAGCGCCGGGGGAAATCTTAGCAGAGCCCGGCGCCTTTCCACGGTTCAAAGCGTGGAACTGCAGACTCTTTTGCAAAGAAGAGAGCGCCCAGGCAACAGCAGCCCGCACGTTTCTCAGTGAAAGGGAGAACTCCCTGACTTCATCCAGTCCTCTGAGCAAAGCAGGCAGAGGGAGAGAAACTTTCTTTCCTTCCTCTTTCCTGCCACGAATTCCTCGTTTGCTCTTGCAAACGCAGGGCTTCTTCGGAAAAACTACGCCGCGGTGCAGGGATCCTTCCAGAGGAGCAACGACATAGTTTGAGCTGGAAGGGCTTGGCAGAGCACCCGGGGAGAAAAGGCCTCTTGCTATTCTCTTTTCTTTCTGCCTGAATGCGGTCAATTCGCACTTGCCAAAGCAAGGTTTCCCAGCACAAACTACAAAGCAGCAGCTCTCTCCTGGCAGAGGAAGTGCCATGCAGTGTTGCCCTGGCGAGATAGTGTTGCTACAGTGAGGCCCAGGGAAAACACACTGCCTAGAGAAATCCTAGCAAAGCCCTGTGTTTCCCCACAGGAATGTATGTCACTTTCAGTTCTTTGCCAGCCACGGAGCTCAGAGGCAACGTCAGATTGTGTGTATCTCAGGGAGAGAAAGAACACTGTGACTTCCCCCGTTCCTCTGACGAAAGCGGTTAGAGGGAGAAAAGCGTCCTTTGCTTTCGCTTTCCCGCAAGGAGCTCGGCAGATCTGCCCTTCGCGAAGGGCCGTTTTCCCCCGGAGAACTGCCTCGCCGTAGCCCGGTTCTGGAAGTGGAACGAGTATGCAGTGCTAGCGTTCAGCTATTGTGAAGGCTCGCTTTGGCCCAGGGCAAACGAAGCGCCGGGGGAAATCTTAGCAGAGCCCGGCGCCTTTCCACGGTTCAAAGCGTGGAACTGCAGACTCTTTTGCAAAGAAGAGAGCGCCCAGGCAACAGCAGCCCGCACGTTTCTCAGTGAAAGGGAGAACTCCCTGAATTCATCCAGTCCTCTGAGCAAAGCAGGCAGAGGGAGAGAAACTTTCTTTCCTTCCTCTTTCCTGCCACGAATTCCTCGTTTGCTCTTGCAAACGCAGGGCTTCTTCGGAAAAACTACGCCGCGGTGCAGGGATCCTTCCAGAGGAGCAACGACATAGTTTGAGCTGGAAGGGCTTGGCAGAGCAGCCGGGGAGAAAAGGCCTCTTGCTATTCTCTTTTCTTTCTGCCTGAATGCGGTCAATTCGCACTTGCCAAAGCAAGGTTTCCCAGCACAAACTACAAAGCAGCAGCTCTCTCCTGGCAGAGGAAGTGCCATGCAGTGTTGCCCTGGCGAGATCGTGTTGCTACAGTGAGGCCCAGGGAAAACACACTGCCTAGAGAAATCCTAGCAAAGCCCTGTGTTTCCCCACAGGAATGTATGTCACTTTCAGTTCTTTGCCAGCCACGGAGCTCAGAGGCAACGTCAGATTGTGTGTATCTCAGGGAGAGAAAGAACACTGTGACTTCCCCCGTTCCTCTGACGAAAGCGGTTAGAGGGAGAAAAGCGTCCTTTGCTTTCGCTTTCCCGCAAGGAGCTCGGCAGATCTGCCCTTCGCGAAGGGCCGTTTTCCCCCGGAGAACTGCCTCGCCGTAGCCCGGTTCTGGAAGTGGAACGAGTATGCAGTGCTAGCGTTCAGCTATTGTGAAGGCTCGCTTTGGCCCAGGGCAAACGAAGCGCCGGGGGAAATCTTAGCAGAGCCCGGCGCCTTTCCACGGTTCAAAGCGTGGAACTGCAGACTCTTTTGCAAAGAAGAGAGCGCCCAGGCAACAGCAGCCCGCACGTTTCTCAGTGAAAGGGAGAACTCCCTGAATTCATCCAGTCCTCTGAGCAAAGCAGGCAGAGGGAGAGAAACTTTCTTTCCTTCCTCTTTCCTGCCACGAATTCCTCGTTTGCTCTTGCAAACGCAGGGCTTCTTCGGAAAAACTACGCCGCGGTGCAGGGATCCTTCCAGAGGAGCAACGACATAGTTTGAGCTGGAAGGGCTTGGCAGAGCAGCCGGGGAGAAAAGGCCTCTTGCTATTCTCTTTTCTTTCTGCCTGAATGCGGTCAATTCGCACTTGCCAAAGCAAGGTTTCCCAGCACAAACTACAAAGCAGCAGCTCTCTCCTGGCAGAGGAAGTGCCATGCAGTGTTGCCCTGGCGAGATAGTGTTGCTACAGTGAGGCCCAGGGAAAACACACTGCCTAGAGAAATCCTAGCAAAGCCCTGTGTTTCCCCACAGGAATGTATGTCACTTTCAGTTCTTTGCCAGCCACGGAGCTCAGAGGCAACGTCAGATTGTGTGTATCTCAGGGAGAGAAAGAACACTGTGACTTCCCCCGTTCCTCTGACGAAAGCGGTTAGAGGGAGAAAAGCGTCCTTTGCTTTCGCTTTCCCGCAAGGAGCTCGGCAGATCTGCCCTTCGCGAAGGGCCGTTTTCCCCCGGAGAACTGCCTCGCCGTAGCCCGGTTCTGGAAGTGGAACGAGTATGCAGTGCTAGCGTTCAGCTATTGTGAAGGCTCGCTTTGGCCCAGGGCAAACGAAGCGCCGGGGGAAATCTTAGCAGAGCCCGGCGCCTTTCCACGGTTCAAAGCGTGGAACTGCAGATTCTTTTGCAAAGAAGAGAGCGCCCAGGCAACAGCAGCCCGCACGTTTCTCAGTGAAAGGGAGAACTCCCTGACTTCATCCAGTCCTCTGAGCAAAGCAGGCAGAGGGAGAGAAACTTTCTTTCCTTCCTCTTTCCTGCCACGAATTCCTCGTTTGCTCTTGCAAACGCAGGGCTTCTTCGGAAAAACTACGCCGCGGTGCAGGGATCCTTCCAGAGGAGCAACGACATAGTTTGAGCTGGAAGGGCTTGGCAGAGCAGCCGGGGAGAAAAGGCCTCTTGCTATTCTCTTTTCTTTCTGCCTGAATGCGGTCAATTCGCACTTGCCAAAGCAAGGTTTCCCAGCACAAACTACAAAGCAGCAGCTCTCTCCTGGCAGAGGAAGTGCCATGCAGTGTTGCCCTGGCGAGATCGTGTTGCTACAGTGAGGCCCAGGGAAAACACACTGCCTAGAGAAATCCTAGCAAAGCCCTGTGTTTCCCCACAGGAATGTATGTCACTTTCAGTTCTTTGCCAGCCACGGAGCTCAGAGGCAACGTCAGATTGTGTGTATCTCAGGGAGAGAAAGAACACTGTGACTTCCCCCGTTCCTCTGACGAAAGCGGTTAGAGGGAGAAAAGCGTCCTTTGCTTTCGCTTTCCCGCAAGGAGCTCGGCAGATCTGCCCTTCGCGAAGGGCCGTTTTCCCCCGGAGAACTGCCTCGCCGTAGCCCGGTTCTGGAAGTGGAACGAGTATGCAGTGCTAGCGTTCAGCTATTGTGAAGGCTCGCTTTGGCCCAGGGCAAACGAAGCGCCGGGGGAAATCTTAGCAGAGCCCGGCGCCTTTCCACGGTTCAAAGCGTGGAACTGCAGACTCTTTTGCAAAGAAGAGAGCGCCCAGGCAACAGCAGCCCGCACGTTTCTCAGTGAAAGGGAGAACTCCCTGACTTCATCCAGTCCTCTGAGCAAAGCAGGCAGAGGGAGAGAAACTTTCTTTCCTTCCTCTTTCCTGCCACGAATTCCTCGTTTGCTCTTGCAAACGCAGGGCTTCTTCGGAAAAACTACGCCGCGGTGCAGGGACCCTTCCAGAGGAGCAACGACATAGTTTGAGCTGGAAGGGCTTGGCAGAGCAGCCGGGGAGAAAAGGCCTCTTGCTATTCTCTTTTCTTTCTGCCTGAATGCGGTCAATTCGCACTTGCCAAAGCAAGGTTTCCCAGCACAAACTACAAAGCAGCAGCTCTCTCCTGGCAGAGGAAGTGCCATGCAGTGTTGCCCTGGCGAGATAGTGTTGCTACAGTGAGGCCCAGGGAAAACACACTGCCTAGAGAAATCCTAGCAAAGCCCTGTGTTTCCCCACAGGAATGTATGTCACTTTCAGTTCTTTGCCAGCCACGGAGCTCAGAGGCAACGTCAGATTGTGTGTATCTCAGGGAGAGAAAGAACACTGTGACTTCCCCCGTTCCTCTGACGAAAGCGGTTAGAGGGAGAAAAGCGTCCTTTGCTTTCGCTTTCCCGCAAGGAGCTCGGCAGATCTGCCCTTCGCGAAGGGCCGTTTTCCCCCGGAGAACTGCCTCGCCGTAGCCCGGTTCTGGAAGTGGAACGAGTATGCAGTGCTAGCGTTCAGCTATTGTGAAGGCTCGCTTTGGCCCAGGGCAAACGAAGCGCCGGGGGAAATCTTAGCAGAGCCCGGCGCCTTTCCACGGTTCAAAGCGTGGAACTGCAGACTCTTTTGCAAAGAAGAGAGCGCCCAGGCAACAGCAGCCCGCACGTTTCTCAGTGAAAGGGAGAACTCCCTGACTTCATCCAGTCCTCTGAGCAAAGCAGGCAGAGGGAGAGAAACTTTCTTTCCTTCCTCTTTCCTGCCACGAATTCCTCGTTTGCTCTTGCAAACGCAGGGCTTCTTCGGAAAAACTACGCCGCGGTGCAGGGACCCTTCCAGAGGAGCAACGACATAGTTTGAGCTGGAAGGGCTTGGCAGAGCAGCCGGGGAGAAAAGGCCTCTTGCTATTCTCTTTTCTTTCTGCCTGAATGCGGTCAATTCGCACTTGCCAAAGCAAGGTTTCCCAGCACAAACTACAAAGCAGTAGCTCTCTCCTGGCAGAGGAAGTGCCATGCAGTGTTGCCCTGGCGAGATCGTGTTGCTACAGTGAGGCCCAGGGAAAACACACTGCCTAGAGAAATCCTAGCAAAGCCCTGTGTTTCCCCACAGGAATGTATGTCACTTTCAGTTCTTTGCCAGCCACGGAGCTCAGAGGCAACGTCAGATTGTGTGTATCTCAGGGAGAGAAAGAACACTGTGACTTCCCCCGTTCCTCTGACGAAAGCGGTTAGAGGGAGAAAAGCGTCCTTTGCTTTCGCTTGCCCTTCGCGAAGGGCCGTTTTCCCCCGGAGAACTGCCTCGCCGTAGCCCGGTTCTGGAAGTGGAACGAGTATGCAGTGTTAGCGTTCAGCTATTGTGAAGGCTCGCTTTGGCCCAGGGCAAACGAAGCGCCGGGGGAAATCTTAGCAGAGCCCGGCGCCTTTCCACGGTTCAAAGCGTGGAACTGCAGACTCTTTTGCAAAGAAGAGAGCGCCCAGGCAACAGCAGCCCGCACGTTTCTCAGTGAAAGGGAGAACTCCCTGACTTCATCCAGTCCTCTGAGCAAAGCAGGCAGAGGGAGAGAAACTTTCTTTCCTTCCTCTTTCCTGCCACGAATTCCTCGTTTGCTCTTGCAAACGCAGGGCTTCTTCGGAAAAACTACGCCGCGGTGCAGGGATCCTTCCAGAGGAGCAACGACATAGTTTGAGCTGGAAGGGCTTGGCAGAGCAGCCGGGGAGAAAAGGCCTCTTGCTATTCTCTTTTCTTTCTGCCTCAATGCGGTCAATTCGCACTTGCCATAGCAAGGTTTCCCAGCACAAACTACAAAGCAGCAGCTCTCTCCTGGCAGAGGAAGTGCCATGCAGTGTTGCCCTGGCGAGATCGTGTTGCTACAGTGAGGCCCAGGGAAAACACACTGCCTAGAGAAATCCTAGCAAAGCCCTGTGTTTCCCCACAGGAATGTATGTCACTTTCAGTTCTTTGCCAGCCACGGAGCTCAGAGGCAACGTCAGATTGTGTGTATCTCAGGGAGAGAAAGAACACTGTGACTTCCCCCGTTCCTCTGACGAAAGCGGTTAGAGGGAGAAAAGCGTCCTTTGCTTTCGCTTTCCCGCAAGGAGCTCGGCAGATCTGCCCTTCGCGAAGGGCCGTTTTCCCCCGGAGAACTGCCTCGCCGTAGCCCGGTTCTGGAAGTGGAACGAGTATGCAGTGTTAGCGTTCAGCTATTGTGAAGGCTCGCTTTGGCCCAGGGCAAACGAAGCGCCGGGGGAAATCTTAGCAGAGCCCGGCGCCTTTCCACGGTTCAAAGCGTGGAACTGCAGACTCTATTGCAAAGAAGAGAGCGCCCAGGCAACAGCAGCCCGCACGTTTCTCAGTGAAAGGGAGAACTCCCTGACTTCATCCAGTCCTCTGAGCAAAGCAGGCAGAGGGAGAGAAACTTTCTTTCCTTCCTCTTTCCTGCCACGAATTCCTCGTTTGCTCTTGCAAACGCAGGGCTTCTTCGGAAAAACTACGCCGCGGTGCAGGGACCCTTCCAGAGGAGCAACGACATAGTTTGAGCTGGAAGGGCTTGGCAGAGCAGCCGGGGAGAAAAGGCCTCTTGCTATTCTCTTTTCTTTCTGCCTGAATGCGGTCAATTCGCACTTGCCAAAGCAAGGTTTCCCAGCACAAACTACAAAGCAGCAGCTCTCTCCTGGCAGAGGAAGTGCCATGCAGTGTTGCCCTGGCGAGATAGTGTTGCTACAGTGAGGCCCAGGGAAAACACACTGCCTAGAGAAATCCTAGCAAAGCCCTGTGTTTCCCCACAGGAATGTATGTCACTTTCAGTTCTTTGCCAGCCACGGAGCTCAGAGGCAACGTCAGATTGTGTGTATCTCAGGGAGAGAAAGAACACTGTGACTTCCCCCGTTCCTCTGACGAAAGCGGTTAGAGGGAGAAAAGCGTCCTTTGCTTTCGCTTTCCCGCAAGGAGCTCGGCAGATCTGCCCTTCGCGAAGGGCCGTTTTCCCCCGGAGAACTGCCTCGCCGTAGCCCGGTTCTGGAAGTGGAACGAGTATGCAGTGCTAGCGTTCAGCTATTGTGAAGGCTCGCTTTGGCCCAGGGCAAACGAAGCGCCGGGGGAAATCTTAGCAGAGCCCGGCGCCTTTCCACGGTTCAAAGCGTGGAACTGCAGACTCTTTTGCAAAGAAGAGAGCGCCCAGGCAACAGCAGCCCGCACGTTTCTCAGTGAAAGGGAGAACTCCCTGACTTCATCCAGTCCTCTGAGCAAAGCAGGCAGAGGGAGAGAAACTTTCTTTCCTTCCTCTTTCCTGCCACGAATTCCTCGTTTGCTCTTGCAAACGCAGGGCTTCTTCGGAAAAACTACGCCGCGGTGCAGGGACCCTTCCAGAGGAGCAACGACATAGTTTGAGCTGGAAGGGCTTGGCAGAGCAGCCGGGGAGAAAAGGCCTCTTGCTATTCTCTTTTCTTTCTGCCTGAATGCGGTCAATTCGCACTTGCCAAAGCAAGGTTTCCCAGCACAAACTACAAAGCAGCAGCTCTCTCCTGGCAGAGGAAGTGCCATGCAGTGTTGCCCTGGCGAGATCGTGTTGCTACAGTGAGGCCCAGGGAAAACACACTGCCTAGAGAAATCCTAGCAAAGCCCTGTGTTTCCCCACAGGAATGTATGTCACTTTCAGTTCTTTGCCAGCCACGGAGCTCAGAGGCAACGTCAGATTGTGTGTATCTCAGGGAGAGAAAGAACACTGTGACTTCCCCCGTTCCTCTGACGAAAGCGGTTAGAGGGAGAAAAGCGTCCTTTGCTTTCGCTTTCCCGCAAGGAGCTCGGCAGATCTGCCCTTCGCGAAGGGCCGTTTTCCCCCGGAGAACTGCCTCGCCGTAGCCCGGTTCTGGAAGTGGAACGAGTATGCAGTGTTAGCGTTCAGCTATTGTGAAGGCTCGCTTTGGCCCAGGGCAAACGAAGCGCCGGGGGAAATCTTAGCAGAGCCCGGCGCCTTTCCACGGTTCAAAGCGTGGAACTGCAGACTCTATTGCAAAGAAGAGAGCGCCCAGGCAACAGCAGCCCGCACGTTTCTCAGTGAAAGGGAGAACTCCCTGACTTCATCCAGTCCTCTGAGCAAAGCAGGCAGAGGGAGAGAAACTTTCTTTCCTTCCTCTTTCCTGCCACGAATTCCTCGTTTGCTCTTGCAAACGCAGGGCTTCTTCGGAAAAACTACGCCGCGGTGCAGGGACCCTTCCAGAGGAGCAACGACATAGTTTGAGCTGGAAGGGCTTGGCAGAGCAGCCGGGGAGAAAAGGCCTCTTGCTATTCTCTTTTCTTTCTGCCTGAATGCGGTCAATTCGCACTTGCCAAAGCAAGGTTTCCCAGCACAAACTACAAAGCAGCAGCTCTCTCCTGGCAGAGGAAGTGCCATGCAGTGTTGCCCTGGCGAGATAGTGTTGCTACAGTGAGGCCCAGGGAAAACACACTGCCTAGAGAAATCCTAGCAAAGCCCTGTGTTTCCCCACAGGAATGTATGTCACTTTCAGTTCTTTGCCAGCCACGGAGCTCAGAGGCAACGTCAGATTGTGTGTATCTCAGGGAGAGAAAGAACACTGTGACTTCCCCCGTTCCTCTGACGAAAGCGGTTAGAGGGAGAAAAGCGTCCTTTGCTTTCGCTTTCCCGCAAGGAGCTCGGCAGATCTGCCCTTCGCGAAGGGCCGTTTTCCCCCGGAGAACTGCCTCGCCGTAGCCCGGTTCTGGAAGTGGAACGAGTATGCAGTGCTAGCGTTCAGCTATTGTGAAGGCTCGCTTTGGCCCAGGGCAAACGAAGCGCCGGGGGAAATCTTAGCAGAGCCCGGCGCCTTTCCACGGTTCAAAGCGTGGAACTGCAGACTCTTTTGCAAAGAAGAGAGCGCCCAGGCAACAGCAGCCCGCACGTTTCTCAGTGAAAGGGAGAACTCCCTGACTTCATCCAGTCCTCTGAGCAAAGCAGGCAGAGGGAGAGAAACTTTCTTTCCTTCCTCTTTCCTGCCACGAATTCCTCGTTTGCTCTTGCAAACGCAGGGCTTCTTCGGAAAAACTACGCCGCGGTGCAGGGACCCTTCCAGAGGAGCAACGACATAGTTTGAGCTGGAAGGGCTTGGCAGAGCAGCCGGGGAGAAAAGGCCTCTTGCTATTCTCTTTTCTTTCTGCCTGAATGCGGTCAATTCGCACTTGCCAAAGCAAGGTTTCCCAGCACAAACTACAAAGCAGCAGCTCTCTCCTGGCAGAGGAAGTGCCATGCAGTGTTGCCCTGGCGAGATCGTGTTGCTACAGTGAGGCCCAGGGAAAACACACTGCCTAGAGAAATCCTAGCAAAGCCCTGTGTTTCCCCACAGGAATGTATGTCACTTTCAGTTCTTTGCCAGCCACGGAGCTCAGAGGCAACGTCAGATTGTGTGTATCTCAGGGAGAGAAAGAACACTGTGACTTCCCCCGTTCCTCTGACGAAAGCGGTTAGAGGGAGAAAAGCGTCCTTTGCTTTCGCTTTCCCGCAAGGAGCTCGGCAGATCTGCCCTTCGCGAAGGGCCGTTTTCCCCCGGAGAACTGCCTCGCCGTAGCCCGGTTCTGGAAGTGGAACGAGTATGCAGTGCTAGCGTTCAGCTATTGTGAAGGCTCGCTTTGGCCCAGGGCAAACGAAGCGCCGGGGGAAATCTTAGCAGAGCCCGGCGCCTTTCCACGGTTCAAAGCGTGGAACTGCAGACTCTTTTGCAAAGAAGAGAGCGCCCAGGCAACAGCAGCCCGCACGTTTCTCAGTGAAAGGGAGAACTCCCTGACTTCATCCAGTCCTCTGAGCAAAGCAGGCAGAGGGAGAGAAACTTTCTTTCCTTCCTCTTTCCTGCCACGAATTCCTCGTTTGCTCTTGCAAACGCAGGGCTTCTTCGGAAAAACTACGCCGCGGTGCAGGGACCCTTCCAGAGGAGCAACGACATAGTTTGAGCTGGAAGGGCTTGGCAGAGCAGCCGGGGAGAAAAGGCCTCTTGCTATTCTCTTTTCTTTCTGCCTGAATGCGGTCAATTCGCACTTGCCAAAGCAAGGTTTCCCAGCACAAACTACAAAGCAGTAGCTCTCTCCTGGCAGAGGAAGTGCCATGCAGTGTTGCCCTGGCGAGATCGTGTTGCTACAGTGAGGCCCAGGGAAAACACACTGCCTAGAGAAATCCTAGCAAAGCCCTGTGTTTCCCCACAGGAATGTATGTCACTTTCAGTTCTTTGCCAGCCACGGAGCTCAGAGGCAACGTCAGATTGTGTGTATCTCAGGGAGAGAAAGAACACTGTGACTTCCCCCGTTCCTCTGACGAAAGCGGTTAGAGGGAGAAAAGCGTCCTTTGCTTTCGCTTGCCCTTCGCGAAGGGCCGTTTTCCCCCGGAGAACTGCCTCGCCGTAGCCCGGTTCTGGAAGTGGAACGAGTATGCAGTGTTAGCGTTCAGCTATTGTGAAGGCTCGCTTTGGCCCAGGGCAAACGAAGCGCCGGGGGAAATCTTAGCAGAGCCCGGCGCCTTTCCACGGTTCAAAGCGTGGAACTGCAGACTCTTTTGCAAAGAAGAGAGCGCCCAGGCAACAGCAGCCCGCACGTTTCTCAGTGAAAGGGAGAACTCCCTGACTTCATCCAGTCCTCTGAGCAAAGCAGGCAGAGGGAGAGAAACTTTCTTTCCTTCCTCTTTCCTGCCACGAATTCCTCGTTTGCTCTTGCAAACGCAGGGCTTCTTCGGAAAAACTACGCCGCGGTGCAGGGATCCTTCCAGAGGAGCAACGACATAGTTTGAGCTGGAAGGGCTTGGCAGAGCAGCCGGGGAGAAAAGGCCTCTTGCTATTCTCTTTTCTTTCTGCCTGAATGCGGTCAATTCGCACTTGCCAAAGCAAGGTTTCCCAGCACAAACTACAAAGCAGCAGCTCTCTCCTGGCAGAGGAAGTGCCATGCAGTGTTGCCCTGGCGAGATCGTGTTGCTACAGTGAGGCCCAGGGAAAACACACTGCCTAGAGAAATCCTAGCAAAGCCCTGTGTTTCCCCACAGGAATGTATGTCACTTTCAGTTCTTTGCCAGCCACGGAGCTCAGAGGCAACGTCAGATTGTGTGTATCTCAGGGAGAGAAAGAACACTGTGACTTCCCCCGTTCCTCTGACGAAAGCGGTTAGAGGGAGAAAAGCGTCCTTTGCTTTCGCTTTCCCGCAAGGAGCTCGGCAGATCTGCCCTTCGCGAAGGGCCGTTTTCCCCCGGAGAACTGCCTCGCCGTAGCCCGGTTCTGGAAGTGGAACGAGTATGCAGTGTTAGCGTTCAGCTATTGTGAAGGCTCGCTTTGGCCCAGGGCAAACGAAGCGCCGGGGGAAATCTTAGCAGAGCCCGGCGCCTTTCCACGGTTCAAAGCGTGGAACTGCAGACTCTATTGCAAAGAAGAGAACGCCCAGGCAACAGCAGCCCGCACGTTTCTCAGTGAAAGGGAGAACTCCCTGACTTCATCCAGTCCTCTGAGCAAAGCAGGCAGAGGGAGAGAAACTTTCTTTCCTTCCTCTTTCCTGCCACGAATTCCTCGTTTGCTCTTGCAAACGCAGGGCTTCTTCGGAAAAACTACGCCGCGGTGCAGGGATCCTTCCAGAGGAGCAACGACATAGTTTGAGCTGGAAGGGCTTGGCAGAGCAGCCGGGGAGAAAAGGCCTCTTGCTATTCTCTTTTCTTTCTGCCTGAATGCGGTCAATTCGCACTTGCCAAAGCAAGGTTTCCCAGCACAAACTACAAAGCAGCAGCTCTCTCCTGGCAGAGGAAGTGCCATGCAGTGTTGCCCTGGCGAGATAGTGTTGCTACAGTGAGGCCCAGGGAAAACACACTGCCTAGAGAAATCCTAGCAAAGCCCTGTGTTTCCCCACAGGAATGTATGTCACTTTCAGTTCTTTGCCAGCCACGGAGCTCAGAGGCAACGTCAGATTGTGTGTATCTCAGGGAGAGAAAGAACACTGTGACTTCCCCCGTTCCTCTGACGAAAGCGGTTAGAGGGAGAAAAGCGTCCTTTGCTTTCGCTTTCCCGCAAGGAGCTCGGCAGATCTGCCCTTCGCGAAGGGCCGTTTTCCCCCGGAGAACTGCCTCGCCGTAGCCCGGTTCTGGAAGTGGAACGAGTATGCAGTGCTAGCGTTCAGCTATTGTGAAGGCTCGCTTTGGCCCAGGGCAAACGAAGCGCCGGGGGAAATCTTAGCAGAGCCCGGCGCCTTTCCACGGTTCAAAGCGTGGAACTGCAGACTCTTTTGCAAAGAAGAGAGCGCCCAGGCAACAGCAGCCCGCACGTTTCTCAGTGAAAGGGAGAACTCCCTGACTTCATCCAGTCCTCTGAGCAAAGCAGGCAGAGGGAGAGAAACTTTCTTTCCTTCCTCTTTCCTGCCACGAATTCCTCGTTTGCTCTTGCAAACGCAGGGCTTCTTCGGAAAAACTACGCCGCGGTGCAGGGACCCTTCCAGAGGAGCAACGACATAGTTTGAGCTGGAAGGGCTTGGCAGAGCAGCCGGGGAGAAAAGGCCTCTTGCTATTCTCTTTTCTTTCTGCCTGAATGCGGTCAATTCGCACTTGCCAAAGCAAGGTTTCCCAGCACAAACTACAAAGCAGTAGCTCTCTCCTGGCAGAGGAAGTGCCATGCAGTGTTGCCCTGGCGAGATCGTGTTGCTACAGTGAGGCCCAGGGAAAACACACTGCCTAGAGAAATCCTAGCAAAGCCCTGTGTTTCCCCACAGGAATGTATGTCACTTTCAGTTCTTTGCCAGCCACGGAGCTCAGAGGCAACGTCAGATTGTGTGTATCTCAGGGAGAGAAAGAACACTGTGACTTCCCCCGTTCCTCTGACGAAAGCGGTTAGAGGGAGAAAAGCGTCCTTTGCTTTCGCTTGCCCTTCGCGAAGGGCCGTTTTCCCCCGGAGAACTGCCTCGCCGTAGCCCGGTTCTGGAAGTGGAACGAGTATGCAGTGTTAGCGTTCAGCTATTGTGAAGGCTCGCTTTGGCCCAGGGCAAACGAAGCGCCGGGGGAAATCTTAGCAGAGCCCGGCGCCTTTCCACGGTTCAAAGCGTGGAACTGCAGACTCTTTTGCAAAGAAGAGAGCGCCCAGGCAACAGCAGCCCGCACGTTTCTCAGTGAAAGGGAGAACTCCCTGACTTCATCCAGTCCTCTGAGCAAAGCAGGCAGAGGGAGAGAAACTTTCTTTCCTTCCTCTTTCCTGCCACGAATTCCTCGTTTGCTCTTGCAAACGCAGGGCTTCTTCGGAAAAACTACGCCGCGGTGCAGGGATCCTTCCAGAGGAGCAACGACATAGTTTGAGCTGGAAGGGCTTGGCAGAGCAGCCGGGGAGAAAAGGCCTCTTGCTATTCTCTTTTCTTTCTGCCTGAATGCGGTCAATTCGCACTTGCCAAAGCAAGGTTTCCCAGCACAAACTACAAAGCAGCAGCTCTCTCCTGGCAGAGGAAGTGCCATGCAGTGTTGCCCTGGCGAGATCGTGTTGCTACAGTGAGGCCCAGGGAAAACACACTGCCTAGAGAAATCCTAGCAAAGCCCTGTGTTTCCCCACAGGAATGTATGTCACTTTCAGTTCTTTGCCAGCCACGGAGCTCAGAGGCAACGTCAGATTGTGTGTATCTCAGGGAGAGAAAGAACACTGTGACTTCCCCCGTTCCTCTGACGAAAGCGGTTAGAGGGAGAAAAGCGTCCTTTGCTTTCGCTTTCCCGCAAGGAGCTCGGCAGATCTGCCCTTCGCGAAGGGCCGTTTTCCCCCGGAGAACTGCCTCGCCGTAGCCCGGTTCTGGAAGTGGAACGAGTATGCAGTGCTAGCGTTCAGCTATTGTGAAGGCTCGCTTTGGCCCAGGGCAAACGAAGCGCCGGGGGAAATCTTAGCAGAGCCCGGCGCCTTTCCACGGTTCAAAGCGTGGAACTGCAGACTCTTTTGCAAAGAAGAGAGCGCCCAGGCAACAGCAGCCCGCACGTTTCTCAGTGAAAGGGAGAACTCCCTGACTTCATCCAGTCCTCTGAGCAAAGCAGGCAGAGGGAGAGAAACTTTCTTTCCTTCCTCTTTCCTGCCACGAATTCCTCGTTTGCTCTTGCAAACGCAGGGCTTCTTCGGAAAAACTACGCCGCGGTGCAGGGACCCTTCCAGAGGAGCAACGACATAGTTTGAGCTGGAAGGGCTTGGCAGAGCAGCCGGGGAGAAAAGGCCTCTTGCTATTCTCTTTTCTTTCTGCCTGAATGCGGTCAATTCGCACTTGCCAAAGCAAGGTTTCCCAGCACAAACTACAAAGCAGCAGCTCTCTCCTGGCAGAGGAAGTGCCATGCAGTGTTGCCCTGGCGAGATCGTGTTGCTACAGTGAGGCCCAGGGAAAACACACTGCCTAGAGAAATCCTAGCAAAGCCCTGTGTTTCCCCACAGGAATGTATGTCACTTTCAGTTCTTTGCCAGCCACGGAGCTCAGAGGCAACGTCAGATTGTGTGTATCTCAGGGAGAGAAAGAACACTGTGACTTCCCCCGTTCCTCTGACGAAAGCGGTTAGAGGGAGAAAAGCGTCCTTTGCTTTCGCTTTCCCGCAAGGAGCTCGGCAGATCTGCCCTTCGCGAAGGGCCGTTTTCCCCCGGAGAACTGCCTCGCCGTAGCCCGGTTCTGGAAGTGGAACGAGTATGCAGTGCTAGCGTTCAGCTATTGTGAAGGCTCGCTTTGGCCCAGGGCAAACGAAGCGCCGGGGGAAATCTTAGCAGAGCCCGGCGCCTTTCCACGGTTCAAAGCGTGGAACTGCAGATTCTTTTGCAAAGAAGAGAGCGCCCAGGCAACAGCAGCCCGCACGTTTCTCAGTGAAAGGGAGAACTCCCTGACTTCATCCAGTCCTCTGAGCAAAGCAGGCAGAGGGAGAGAAACTTTCTTTCCTTCCTCTTTCCTGCCACGAATTCCTCGTTTGCTCTTGCAAACGCAGGGCTTCTTCGGAAAAACTACGCCGCGGTGCAGGGATCCTTCCAGAGGAGCAACGACATAGTTTGAGCTGGAAGGGCTTGGCAGAGCAGCCGGGGAGAAAAGGCCTCTTGCTATTCTCTTTTCTTTCTGCCTGAATGCGGTCAATTCGCACTTGCCAAAGCAAGGTTTCCCAGCACAAACTACAAAGCAGCAGCTCTCTCCTGGCAGAGGAAGTGCCATGCAGTGTTGCCCTGGCGAGATCGTGTTGCTACAGTGAGGCCCAGGGAAAACACACTGCCTAGAGAAATCCTAGCAAAGCCCTGTGTTTCCCCACAGGAATGTATGTCACTTTCAGTTCTTTGCCAGCCACGGAGCTCAGAGGCAACGTCAGATTGTGTGTATCTCAGGGAGAGAAAGAACACTGTGACTTCCCCCGTTCCTCTGACGAAAGCGGTTAGAGGGAGAAAAGCGTCCTTTGCTTTCGCTTTCCCGCAAGGAGCTCGGCAGATCTGCCCTTCGCGAAGGGCCGTTTTCCCCCGGAGAACTGCCTCGCCGTAGCCCGGTTCTGGAAGTGGAACGAGTATGCAGTGCTAGCGTTCAGCTATTGTGAAGGCTCGCTTTGGCCCAGGGCAAACGAAGCGCCGGGGGAAATCTTAGCAGAGCCCGGCGCCTTTCCACGGTTCAAAGCGTGGAACTGCAGACTCTTTTGCAAAGAAGAGAGCGCCCAGGCAACAGCAGCCCGCACGTTTCTCAGTGAAAGGGAGAACTCCCTGACTTCATCCAGTCCTCTGAGCAAAGCAGGCAGAGGGAGAGAAACTTTCTTTCCTTCCTCTTTCCTGCCACGAATTCCTCGTTTGCTCTTGCAAACGCAGGGCTTCTTCGGAAAAACTACGCCGCGGTGCAGGGACCCTTCCAGAGGAGCAACGACATAGTTTGAGCTGGAAGGGCTTGGCAGAGCAGCCGGGGAGAAAAGGCCTCTTGCTATTCTCTTTTCTTTCTGCCTGAATGCGGTCAATTCGCACTTGCCAAAGCAAGGTTTCCCAGCACAAACTACAAAGCAGTAGCTCTCTCCTGGCAGAGGAAGTGCCATGCAGTGTTGCCCTGGCGAGATCGTGTTGCTACAGTGAGGCCCAGGGAAAACACACTGCCTAGAGAAATCCTAGCAAAGCCCTGTGTTTCCCCACAGGAATGTATGTCACTTTCAGTTCTTTGCCAGCCACGGAGCTCAGAGGCAACGTCAGATTGTGTGTATCTCAGGGAGAGAAAGAACACTGTGACTTCCCCCGTTCCTCTGACGAAAGCGGTTAGAGGGAGAAAAGCGTCCTTTGCTTTCGCTTGCCCTTCGCGAAGGGCCGTTTTCCCCCGGAGAACTGCCTCGCCGTAGCCCGGTTCTGGAAGTGGAACGAGTATGCAGTGTTAGCGTTCAGCTATTGTGAAGGCTCGCTTTGGCCCAGGGCAAACGAAGCGCCGGGGGAAATCTTAGCAGAGCCCGGCGCCTTTCCACGGTTCAAAGCGTGGAACTGCAGACTCTTTTGCAAAGAAGAGAGCGCCCAGGCAACAGCAGCCCGCACGTTTCTCAGTGAAAGGGAGAACTCCCTGACTTCATCCAGTCCTCTGAGCAAAGCAGGCAGAGGGAGAGAAACTTTCTTTCCTTCCTCTTTCCTGCCACGAATTCCTCGTTTGCTCTTGCAAACGCAGGGCTTCTTCGGAAAAACTACGCCGCGGTGCAGGGATCCTTCCAGAGGAGCAACGACATAGTTTGAGCTGGAAGGGCTTGGCAGAGCAGCCGGGGAGAAAAGGCCTCTTGCTATTCTCTTTTCTTTCTGCCTCAATGCGGTCAATTCGCACTTGCCATAGCAAGGTTTCCCAGCACAAACTACAAAGCAGCAGCTCTCTCCTGGCAGAGGAAGTGCCATGCAGTGTTGCCCTGGCGAGATCGTGTTGCTACAGTGAGGCCCAGGGAAAACACACTGCCTAGAGAAATCCTAGCAAAGCCCTGTGTTTCCCCACAGGAATGTATGTCACTTTCAGTTCTTTGCCAGCCACGGAGCTCAGAGGCAACGTCAGATTGTGTGTATCTCAGGGAGAGAAAGAACACTGTGACTTCCCCCGTTCCTCTGACGAAAGCGGTTAGAGGGAGAAAAGCGTCCTTTGCTTTCGCTTTCCCGCAAGGAGCTCGGCAGATCTGCCCTTCGCGAAGGGCCGTTTTCCCCCGGAGAACTGCCTCGCCGTAGCCCGGTTCTGGAAGTGGAACGAGTATGCAGTGTTAGCGTTCAGCTATTGTGAAGGCTCGCTTTGGCCCAGGGCAAACGAAGCGCCGGGGGAAATCTTAGCAGAGCCCGGCGCCTTTCCACGGTTCAAAGCGTGGAACTGCAGACTCTATTGCAAAGAAGAGAGCGCCCAGGCAACAGCAGCCCGCACGTTTCTCAGTGAAAGGGAGAACTCCCTGACTTCATCCAGTCCTCTGAGCAAAGCAGGCAGAGGGAGAGAAACTTTCTTTCCTTCCTCTTTCCTGCCACGAATTCCTCGTTTGCTCTTGCAAACGCAGGGCTTCTTCGGAAAAACTACGCCGCGGTGCAGGGACCCTTCCAGAGGAGCAACGACATAGTTTGAGCTGGAAGGGCTTGGCAGAGCAGCCGGGGAGAAAAGGCCTCTTGCTATTCTCTTTTCTTTCTGCCTGAATGCGGTCAATTCGCACTTGCCAAAGCAAGGTTTCCCAGCACAAACTACAAAGCAGCAGCTCTCTCCTGGCAGAGGAAGTGCCATGCAGTGTTGCCCTGGCGAGATAGTGTTGCTACAGTGAGGCCCAGGGAAAACACACTGCCTAGAGAAATCCTAGCAAAGCCCTGTGTTTCCCCACAGGAATGTATGTCACTTTCAGTTCTTTGCCAGCCACGGAGCTCAGAGGCAACGTCAGATTGTGTGTATCTCAGGGAGAGAAAGAACACTGTGACTTCCCCCGTTCCTCTGACGAAAGCGGTTAGAGGGAGAAAAGCGTCCTTTGCTTTCGCTTTCCCGCAAGGAGCTCGGCAGATCTGCCCTTCGCGAAGGGCCGTTTTCCCCCGGAGAACTGCCTCGCCGTAGCCCGGTTCTGGAAGTGGAACGAGTATGCAGTGCTAGCGTTCAGCTATTGTGAAGGCTCGCTTTGGCCCAGGGCAAACGAAGCGCCGGGGGAAATCTTAGCAGAGCCCGGCGCCTTTCCACGGTTCAAAGCGTGGAACTGCAGACTCTTTTGCAAAGAAGAGAGCGCCCAGGCAACAGCAGCCCGCACGTTTCTCAGTGAAAGGGAGAACTCCCTGACTTCATCCAGTCCTCTGAGCAAAGCAGGCAGAGGGAGAGAAACTTTCTTTCCTTCCTCTTTCCTGCCACGAATTCCTCGTTTGCTCTTGCAAACGCAGGGCTTCTTCGGAAAAACTACGCCGCGGTGCAGGGACCCTTCCAGAGGAGCAACGACATAGTTTGAGCTGGAAGGGCTTGGCAGAGCAGCCGGGGAGAAAAGGCCTCTTGCTATTCTCTTTTCTTTCTGCCTGAATGCGGTCAATTCGCACTTGCCAAAGCAAGGTTTCCCAGCACAAACTACAAAGCAGCAGCTCTCTCCTGGCAGAGGAAGTGCCATGCAGTGTTGCCCTGGCGAGATCGTGTTGCTACAGTGAGGCCCAGGGAAAACACACTGCCTAGAGAAATCCTAGCAAAGCCCTGTGTTTCCCCACAGGAATGTATGTCACTTTCAGTTCTTTGCCAGCCACGGAGCTCAGAGGCAACGTCAGATTGTGTGTATCTCAGGGAGAGAAAGAACACTGTGACTTCCCCCGTTCCTCTGACGAAAGCGGTTAGAGGGAGAAAAGCGTCCTTTGCTTTCGCTTGCCCTTCGCGAAGGGCCGTTTTCCCCCGGAGAACTGCCTCGCCGTAGCCCGGTTCTGGAAGTGGAACGAGTATGCAGTGTTAGCGTTCAGCTATTGTGAAGGCTCGCTTTGGCCCAGGGCAAACGAAGCGCCGGGGGAAATCTTAGCAGAGCCCGGCGCCTTTCCACGGTTCAAAGCGTGGAACTGCAGACTCTTTTGCAAAGAAGAGAGCGCCCAGGCAACAGCAGCCCGCACGTTTCTCAGTGAAAGGGAGAACTCCCTGACTTCATCCAGTCCTCTGAGCAAAGCAGGCAGAGGGAGAGAAACTTTCTTTCCTTCCTCTTTCCTGCCACGAATTCCTCGTTTGCTCTTGCAAACGCAGGGCTTCTTCGGAAAAACTACGCCGCGGTGCAGGGACCCTTCCAGAGGAGCAACGACATAGTTTGAGCTGGAAGGGCTTGGCAGAGCAGCCGGGGAGAAAAGGCCTCTTGCTATTCTCTTTTCTTTCTGCCTGAATGCGGTCAATTCGCACTTGCCAAAGCAAGGTTTCCCAGCACAAACTACAAAGCAGCAGCTCTCTCCTGGCAGAGGAAGTGCCATGCAGTGTTGCCCTGGCGAGATCGTGTTGCTACAGTGAGGCCCAGGGAAAACACACTGCCTAGAGAAATCCTAGCAAAGCCCTGTGTTTCCCCACAGGAATGTATGTCACTTTCAGTTCTTTGCCAGCCACGGAGCTCAGAGGCAACGTCAGATTGTGTGTATCTCAGGGAGAGAAAGAACACTGTGACTTCCCCCGTTCCTCTGACGAAAGCGGTTAGAGGGAGAAAAGCGTCCTTTGCTTTCGCTTGCCCTTCGCGAAGGGCCGTTTTCCCCCGGAGAACTGCCTCGCCGTAGCCCGGTTCTGGAAGTGGAACGAGTATGCAGTGTTAGCGTTCAGCTATTGTGAAGGCTCGCTTTGGCCCAGGGCAAACGAAGCGCCGGGGGAAATCTTAGCAGAGCCCGGCGCCTTTCCACGGTTCAAAGCGTGGAACTGCAGACTCTTTTGCAAAGAAGAGAGCGCCCAGGCAACAGCAGCCCGCACGTTTCTCAGTGAAAGGGAGAACTCCCTGACTTCATCCAGTCCTCTGAGCAAAGCAGGCAGAGGGAGAGAAACTTTCTTTCCTTCCTCTTTCCTGCCACGAATTCCTCGTTTGCTCTTGCAAACGCAGGGCTTCTTCGGAAAAACTACGCCGCGGTGCAGGGACCCTTCCAGAGGAGCAACGACATAGTTTGAGCTGGAAGGGCTTGGCAGAGCAGCCGGGGAGAAAAGGCCTCTTGCTATTCTCTTTTCTTTCTGCCTGAATGCGGTCAATTCGCACTTGCCAAAGCAAGGTTTCCCAGCACAAACTACAAAGCAGCAGCTCTCTCCTGGCAGAGGAAGTGCCATGCAGTGTTGCCCTGGCGAGATCGTGTTGCTACAGTGAGGCCCAGGGAAAACACACTGCCTAGAGAAATCCTAGCAAAGCCCTGTGTTTCCCCACAGGAATGTATGTCACTTTCAGTTCTTTGCCAGCCACGGAGCTCAGAGGCAACGTCAGATTGTGTGTATCTCAGGGAGAGAAAGAACACTGTGACTTCCCCCGTTCCTCTGACGAAAGCGGTTAGAGGGAGAAAAGCGTCCTTTGCTTTCGCTTTCCCGCAAGGAGCTCGGCAGATCTGCCCTTCGCGAAGGGCCGTTTTCCCCCGGAGAACTGCCTCGCCGTAGCCCGGTTCTGGAAGTGGAACGAGTATGCAGTGCTAGCGTTCAGCTATTGTGAAGGCTCGCTTTGGCCCAGGGCAAACGAAGCGCCGGGGGAAATCTTAGCAGAGCCCGGCGCCTTTCCACGGTTCAAAGCGTGGAACTGCAGACTCTTTTGCAAAGAAGAGAGCGCCCAGGCAACAGCAGCCCGCACGTTTCTCAGTGAAAGGGAGAACTCCCTGACTTCATCCAGTCCTCTGAGCAAAGCAGGCAGAGGGAGAGAAACTTTCTTTCCTTCCTCTTTCCTGCCACGAATTCCTCGTTTGCTCTTGCAAACGCAGGGCTTCTTCGGAAAAACTACGCCGCGGTGCAGGGACCCTTCCAGAGGAGCAACGACATAGTTTGAGCTGGAAGGGCTTGGCAGAGCAGCCGGGGAGAAAAGGCCTCTTGCTATTCTCTTTTCTTTCTGCCTGAATGCGGTCAATTCGCACTTGCCAAAGCAAGGTTTCCCAGCACAAACTACAAAGCAGCAGCTCTCTCCTGGCAGAGGAAGTGCCATGCAGTGTTGCCCTGGCGAGATCGTGTTGCTACAGTGAGGCCCAGGGAAAACACACTGCCTAGAGAAATCCTAGCAAAGCCCTGTGTTTCCCCACAGGAATGTATGTCACTTTCAGTTCTTTGCCAGCCACGGAGCTCAGAGGCAACGTCAGATTGTGTGTATCTCAGGGAGAGAAAGAACACTGTGACTTCCCCCGTTCCTCTGACGAAAGCGGTTAGAGGGAGAAAAGCGTCCTTTGCTTTCGCTTTCCCGCAAGGAGCTCGGCAGATCTGCCCTTCGCGAAGGGCCGTTTTCCCCCGGAGAACTGCCTCGCCGTAGCCCGGTTCTGGAAGTGGAACGAGTATGCAGTGCTAGCGTTCAGCTATTGTGAAGGCTCGCTTTGGCCCAGGGCAAACGAAGCGCCGGGGGAAATCTTAGCAGAGCCCGGCGCCTTTCCACGGTTCAAAGCGTGGAACTGCAGACTCTTTTGCAAAGAAGAGAGCGCCCAGGCAACAGCAGCCCGCACGTTTCTCAGTGAAAGGGAGAACTCCCTGACTTCATCCAGTCCTCTGAGCAAAGCAGGCAGAGGGAGAGAAACTTTCTTTCCTTCCTCTTTCCTGCCACGAATTCCTCGTTTGCTCTTGCAAACGCAGGGCTTCTTCGGAAAAACTACGCCGCGGTGCAGGGACCCTTCCAGAGGAGCAACGACATAGTTTGAGCTGGAAGGGCTTGGCAGAGCAGCCGGGGAGAAAAGGCCTCTTGCTATTCTCTTTTCTTTCTGCCTGAATGCGGTCAATTCGCACTTGCCAAAGCAAGGTTTCCCAGCACAAACTACAAAGCAGCAGCTCTCTCCTGGCAGAGGAAGTGCCATGCAGTGTTGCCCTGGCGAGATCGTGTTGCTACAGTGAGGCCCAGGGAAAACACACTGCCTAGAGAAATCCTAGCAAAGCCCTGTGTTTCCCCACAGGAATGTATGTCACTTTCAGTTCTTTGCCAGCCACGGAGCTCAGAGGCAACGTCAGATTGTGTGTATCTCAGGGAGAGAAAGAACACTGTGACTTCCCCCGTTCCTCTGACGAAAGCGGTTAGAGGGAGAAAAGCGTCCTTTGCTTTCGCTTGCCCTTCGCGAAGGGCCGTTTTCCCCCGGAGAACTGCCTCGCCGTAGCCCGGTTCTGGAAGTGGAACGAGTATGCAGTGTTAGCGTTCAGCTATTGTGAAGGCTCGCTTTGGCCCAGGGCAAACGAAGCGCCGGGGGAAATCTTAGCAGAGCCCGGCGCCTTTCCACGGTTCAAAGCGTGGAACTGCAGACTCTTTTGCAAAGAAGAGAGCGCCCAGGCAACAGCAGCCCGCACGTTTCTCAGTGAAAGGGAGAACTCCCTGACTTCATCCAGTCCTCTGAGCAAAGCAGGCAGAGGGAGAGAAACTTTCTTTCCTTCCTCTTTCCTGCCACGAATTCCTCGTTTGCTCTTGCAAACGCAGGGCTTCTTCGGAAAAACTACGCCGCGGTGCAGGGACCCTTCCAGAGGAGCAACGACATAGTTTGAGCTGGAAGGGCTTGGCAGAGCAGCCGGGGAGAAAAGGCCTCTTGCTATTCTCTTTTCTTTCTGCCTGAATGCGGTCAATTCGCACTTGCCAAAGCAAGGTTTCCCAGCACAAACTACAAAGCAGCAGCTCTCTCCAGGCAGAGGAAGTGCCATGCAGTGTTGCCCTGGCGAGATCGTGTTGCTACAGTGAGGCCCAGGGAAAACACACTGCCTAGAGAAATCCTAGCAAAGCCCTGTGTTTCCCCACAGGAATGTATGTCACTTTCAGTTCTTTGCCAGCCACGGAGCTCAGAGGCAACGTCAGATTGTGTGTATCTCAGGGAGAGAAAGAACACTGTGACTTCCCCCGTTCCTCTGACGAAAGCGGTTAGAGGGAGAAAAGCGTCCTTTGCTTTCGCTTTCCCGCAAGGAGCTCGGCAGATCTGCCCTTCGCGAAGGGCCGTTTTCCCCCGGAGAACTGCCTCGCCGTAGCCCGGTTCTGGAAGTGGAACGAGTATGCAGTGCTAGCGTTCAGCTATTGTGAAGGCTCGCTTTGGCCCAGGGCAAACGAAGCGCCGGGGGAAATCTTAGCAGAGCCCGGCGCCTTTCCACGGTTCAAAGCGTGGAACTGCAGACTCTTTTGCAAAGAAGAGAGCGCCCAGGCAACAGCAGCCCGCACGTTTCTCAGTGAAAGGGAGAACTCCCTGACTTCATCCAGTCCTCTGAGCAAAGCAGGCAGAGGGAGAGAAACTTTCTTTCCTTCCTCTTTCCTGCCACGAATTCCTCGTTTGCTCTTGCAAACGCAGGGCTTCTTCGGAAAAACTACGCCGCGGTGCAGGGACCCTTCCAGAGGAGCAACGACATAGTTTGAGCTGGAAGGGCTTGGCAGAGCAGCCGGGGAGAAAAGGCCTCTTGCTATTCTCTTTTCTTTCTGCCTGAATGCGGTCAATTCGCACTTGCCAAAGCAAGGTTTCCCAGCACAAACTACAAAGCAGCAGCTCTCTCCTGGCAGAGGAAGTGCCATGCAGTGTTGCCCTGGCGAGATAGTGTTGCTACAGTGAGGCCCAGGGAAAACACACTGCCTAGAGAAATCCTAGCAAAGCCCTGTGTTTCCCCACAGGAATGTATGTCACTTTCAGTTCTTTGCCAGCCACGGAGCTCAGAGGCAACGTCAGATTGTGTGTATCTCAGGGAGAGAAAGAACACTGTGACTTCCCCCGTTCCTCTGACGAAAGCGGTTAGAGGGAGAAAAGCGTCCTTTGCTTTCGCTTGCCCTTCGCGAAGGGCCGTTTTCCCCCGGAGAACTGCCTCGCCGTAGCCCGGTTCTGGAAGTGGAACGAGTATGCAGTGTTAGCGTTCAGCTATTGTGAAGGCTCGCTTTGGCCCAGGGCAAACGAAGCGCCGGGGGAAATCTTAGCAGAGCCCGGCGCCTTTCCACGGTTCAAAGCGTGGAACTGCAGACTCTTTTGCAAAGAAGAGAGCGCCCAGGCAACAGCAGCCCGCACGTTTCTCAGTGAAAGGGAGAACTCCCTGACTTCATCCAGTCCTCTGAGCAAAGCAGGCAGAGGGAGAGAAACTTTCTTTCCTTCCTCTTTCCTGCCACGAATTCCTCGTTTGCTCTTGCAAACGCAGGGCTTCTTCGGAAAAACTACGCCGCGGTGCAGGGACCCTTCCAGAGGAGCAACGACATAGTTTGAGCTGGAAGGGCTTGGCAGAGCAGCCGGGGAGAAAAGGCCTCTTGCTATTCTCTTTTCTTTCTGCCTGAATGCGGTCAATTCGCACTTGCCAAAGCAAGGTTTCCCAGCACAAACTACAAAGCAGCAGCTCTCTCCTGGCAGAGGAAGTGCCATGCAGTGTTGCCCTGGCGAGATCGTGTTGCTACAGTGAGGCCCAGGGAAAACACACTGCCTAGAGAAATCCTAGCAAAGCCCTGTGTTTCCCCACAGGAATGTATGTCACTTTCAGTTCTTTGCCAGCCACGGAGCTCAGAGGCAACGTCAGATTGTGTGTATCTCAGGGAGAGAAAGAACACTGTGACTTCCCCCGTTCCTCTGACGAAAGCGGTTAGAGGGAGAAAAGCGTCCTTTGCTTTCGCTTGCCCTTCGCGAAGGGCCGTTTTCCCCCGGAGAACTGCCTCGCCGTAGCCCGGTTCTGGAAGTGGAACGAGTATGCAGTGTTAGCGTTCAGCTATTGTGAAGGCTCGCTTTGGCCCAGGGCAAACGAAGCGCCGGGGGAAATCTTAGCAGAGCCCGGCGCCTTTCCACGGTTCAAAGCGTGGAACTGCAGACTCTTTTGCAAAGAAGAGAGCGCCCAGGCAACAGCAGCCCGCACGTTTCTCAGTGAAAGGGAGAACTCCCTGACTTCATCCAGTCCTCTGAGCAAAGCAGGCAGAGGGAGAGAAACTTTCTTTCCTTCCTCTTTCCTGCCACGAATTCCTCGTTTGCTCTTGCAAACGCAGGGCTTCTTCGGAAAAACTACGCCGCGGTGCAGGGACCCTTCCAGAGGAGCAACGACATAGTTTGAGCTGGAAGGGCTTGGCAGAGCAGCCGGGGAGAAAAGGCCTCTTGCTATTCTCTTTTCTTTCTGCCTGAATGCGGTCAATTCGCACTTGCCAAAGCAAGGTTTCCCAGCACAAACTACAAAGCAGCAGCTCTCTCCTGGCAGAGGAAGTGCCATGCAGTGTTGCCCTGGCGAGATCGTGTTGCTACAGTGAGGCCCAGGGAAAACACACTGCCTAGAGAAATCCTAGCAAAGCCCTGTGTTTCCCCACAGGAATGTATGTCACTTTCAGTTCTTTGCCAGCCACGGAGCTCAGAGGCAACGTCAGATTGTGTGTATCTCAGGGAGAGAAAGAACACTGTGACTTCCCCCGTTCCTCTGACGAAAGCGGTTAGAGGGAGAAAAGCGTCCTTTGCTTTCGCTTTCCCGCAAGGAGCTCGGCAGATCTGCCCTTCGCGAAGGGCCGTTTTCCCCCGGAGAACTGCCTCGCCGTAGCCCGGTTCTGGAAGTGGAACGAGTATGCAGTGCTAGCGTTCAGCTATTGTGAAGGCTCGCTTTGGCCCAGGGCAAACGAAGCGCCGGGGGAAATCTTAGCAGAGCCCGGCGCCTTTCCACGGTTCAAAGCGTGGAACTGCAGACTCTTTTGCAAAGAAGAGAGCGCCCAGGCAACAGCAGCCCGCACGTTTCTCAGTGAAAGGGAGAACTCCCTGACTTCATCCAGTCCTCTGAGCAAAGCAGGCAGAGGGAGAGAAACTTTCTTTCCTTCCTCTTTCCTGCCACGAATTCCTCGTTTGCTCTTGCAAACGCAGGGCTTCTTCGGAAAAACTACGCCGCGGTGCAGGGACCCTTCCAGAGGAGCAACGACATAGTTTGAGCTGGAAGGGCTTGGCAGAGCAGCCGGGGAGAAAAGGCCTCTTGCTATTCTCTTTTCTTTCTGCCTGAATGCGGTCAATTCGCACTTGCCAAAGCAAGGTTTCCCAGCACAAACTACAAAGCAGCAGCTCTCTCCTGGCAGAGGAAGTGCCATGCAGTGTTGCCCTGGCGAGATCGTGTTGCTACAGTGAGGCCCAGGGAAAACACACTGCCTAGAGAAATCCTAGCAAAGCCCTGTGTTTCCCCACAGGAATGTATGTCACTTTCAGTTCTTTGCCAGCCACGGAGCTCAGAGGCAACGTCAGATTGTGTGTATCTCAGGGAGAGAAAGAACACTGTGACTTCCCCCGTTCCTCTGACGAAAGCGGTTAGAGGGAGAAAAGCGTCCTTTGCTTTCGCTTTCCCGCAAGGAGCTCGGCAGATCTGCCCTTCGCGAAGGGCCGTTTTCCCCCGGAGAACTGCCTCGCCGTAGCCCGGTTCTGGAAGTGGAACGAGTATGCAGTGCTAGCGTTCAGCTATTGTGAAGGCTCGCTTTGGCCCAGGGCAAACGAAGCGCCGGGGGAAATCTTAGCAGAGCCCGGCGCCTTTCCACGGTTCAAAGCGTGGAACTGCAGACTCTTTTGCAAAGAAGAGAGCGCCCAGGCAACAGCAGCCCGCACGTTTCTCAGTGAAAGGGAGAACTCCCTGACTTCATCCAGTCCTCTGAGCAAAGCAGGCAGAGGGAGAGAAACTTTCTTTCCTTCCTCTTTCCTGCCACGAATTCCTCGTTTGCTCTTGCAAACGCAGGGCTTCTTCGGAAAAACTACGCCGCGGTGCAGGGACCCTTCCAGAGGAGCAACGACATAGTTTGAGCTGGAAGGGCTTGGCAGAGCAGCCGGGGAGAAAAGGCCTCTTGCTATTCTCTTTTCTTTCTGCCTGAATGCGGTCAATTCGCACTTGCCAAAGCAAGGTTTCCCAGCACAAACTACAAAGCAGCAGCTCTCTCCTGGCAGAGGAAGTGCCATGCAGTGTTGCCCTGGCGAGATCGTGTTGCTACAGTGAGGCCCAGGGAAAACACACTGCCTAGAGAAATCCTAGCAAAGCCCTGTGTTTCCCCACAGGAATGTATGTCACTTTCAGTTCTTTGCCAGCCACGGAGCTCAGAGGCAACGTCAGATTGTGTGTATCTCAGGGAGAGAAAGAACACTGTGACTTCCCCCGTTCCTCTGACGAAAGCGGTTAGAGGGAGAAAAGCGTCCTTTGCTTTCGCTTGCCCTTCGCGAAGGGCCGTTTTCCCCCGGAGAACTGCCTCGCCGTAGCCCGGTTCTGGAAGTGGAACGAGTATGCAGTGTTAGCGTTCAGCTATTGTGAAGGCTCGCTTTGGCCCAGGGCAAACGAAGCGCCGGGGGAAATCTTAGCAGAGCCCGGCGCCTTTCCACGGTTCAAAGCGTGGAACTGCAGACTCTTTTGCAAAGAAGAGAGCGCCCAGGCAACAGCAGCCCGCACGTTTCTCAGTGAAAGGGAGAACTCCCTGACTTCATCCAGTCCTCTGAGCAAAGCAGGCAGAGGGAGAGAAACTTTCTTTCCTTCCTCTTTCCTGCCACGAATTCCTCGTTTGCTCTTGCAAACGCAGGGCTTCTTCGGAAAAACTACGCCGCGGTGCAGGGACCCTTCCAGAGGAGCAACGACATAGTTTGAGCTGGAAGGGCTTGGCAGAGCAGCCGGGGAGAAAAGGCCTCTTGCTATTCTCTTTTCTTTCTGCCTGAATGCGGTCAATTCGCACTTGCCAAAGCAAGGTTTCCCAGCACAAACTACAAAGCAGCAGCTCTCTCCAGGCAGAGGAAGTGCCATGCAGTGTTGCCCTGGCGAGATCGTGTTGCTACAGTGAGGCCCAGGGAAAACACACTGCCTAGAGAAATCCTAGCAAAGCCCTGTGTTTCCCCACAGGAATGTATGTCACTTTCAGTTCTTTGCCAGCCACGGAGCTCAGAGGCAACGTCAGATTGTGTGTATCTCAGGGAGAGAAAGAACACTGTGACTTCCCCCGTTCCTCTGACGAAAGCGGTTAGAGGGAGAAAAGCGTCCTTTGCTTTCGCTTTCCCGCAAGGAGCTCGGCAGATCTGCCCTTCGCGAAGGGCCGTTTTCCCCCGGAGAACTGCCTCGCCGTAGCCCGGTTCTGGAAGTGGAACGAGTATGCAGTGCTAGCGTTCAGCTATTGTGAAGGCTCGCTTTGGCCCAGGGCAAACGAAGCGCCGGGGGAAATCTTAGCAGAGCCCGGCGCCTTTCCACGGTTCAAAGCGTGGAACTGCAGACTCTTTTGCAAAGAAGAGAGCGCCCAGGCAACAGCAGCCCGCACGTTTCTCAGTGAAAGGGAGAACTCCCTGACTTCATCCAGTCCTCTGAGCAAAGCAGGCAGAGGGAGAGAAACTTTCTTTCCTTCCTCTTTCCTGCCACGAATTCCTCGTTTGCTCTTGCAAACGCAGGGCTTCTTCGGAAAAACTACGCCGCGGTGCAGGGACCCTTCCAGAGGAGCAACGACATAGTTTGAGCTGGAAGGGCTTGGCAGAGCAGCCGGGGAGAAAAGGCCTCTTGCTATTCTCTTTTCTTTCTGCCTGAATGCGGTCAATTCGCACTTGCCAAAGCAAGGTTTCCCAGCACAAACTACAAAGCAGCAGCTCTCTCCTGGCAGAGGAAGTGCCATGCAGTGTTGCCCTGGCGAGATAGTGTTGCTACAGTGAGGCCCAGGGAAAACACACTGCCTAGAGAAATCCTAGCAAAGCCCTGTGTTTCCCCACAGGAATGTATGTCACTTTCAGTTCTTTGCCAGCCACGGAGCTCAGAGGCAACGTCAGATTGTGTGTATCTCAGGGAGAGAAAGAACACTGTGACTTCCCCCGTTCCTCTGACGAAAGCGGTTAGAGGGAGAAAAGCGTCCTTTGCTTTCGCTTGCCCTTCGCGAAGGGCCGTTTTCCCCCGGAGAACTGCCTCGCCGTAGCCCGGTTCTGGAAGTGGAACGAGTATGCAGTGTTAGCGTTCAGCTATTGTGAAGGCTCGCTTTGGCCCAGGGCAAACGAAGCGCCGGGGGAAATCTTAGCAGAGCCCGGCGCCTTTCCACGGTTCAAAGCGTGGAACTGCAGACTCTTTTGCAAAGAAGAGAGCGCCCAGGCAACAGCAGCCCGCACGTTTCTCAGTGAAAGGGAGAACTCCCTGACTTCATCCAGTCCTCTGAGCAAAGCAGGCAGAGGGAGAGAAACTTTCTTTCCTTCCTCTTTCCTGCCACGAATTCCTCGTTTGCTCTTGCAAACGCAGGGCTTCTTCGGAAAAACTACGCCGCGGTGCAGGGACCCTTCCAGAGGAGCAACGACATAGTTTGAGCTGGAAGGGCTTGGCAGAGCAGCCGGGGAGAAAAGGCCTCTTGCTATTCTCTTTTCTTTCTGCCTGAATGCGGTCAATTCGCACTTGCCAAAGCAAGGTTTCCCAGCACAAACTACAAAGCAGCAGCTCTCTCCTGGCAGAGGAAGTGCCATGCAGTGTTGCCCTGGCGAGATCGTGTTGCTACAGTGAGGCCCAGGGAAAACACACTGCCTAGAGAAATCCTAGCAAAGCCCTGTGTTTCCCCACAGGAATGTATGTCACTTTCAGTTCTTTGCCAGCCACGGAGCTCAGAGGCAACGTCAGATTGTGTGTATCTCAGGGAGAGAAAGAACACTGTGACTTCCCCCGTTCCTCTGACGAAAGCGGTTAGAGGGAGAAAAGCGTCCTTTGCTTTCGCTTTCCCGCAAGGAGCTCGGCAGATCTGCCCTTCGCGAAGGGCCGTTTTCCCCCGGAGAACTGCCTCGCCGTAGCCCGGTTCTGGAAGTGGAACGAGTATGCAGTGTTAGCGTTCAGCTATTGTGAAGGCTCGCTTTGGCCCAGGGCAAACGAAGCGCCGGGGGAAATCTTAGCAGAGCCCGGCGCCTTTCCACGGTTCAAAGCGTGGAACTGCAGACTCTATTGCAAAGAAGAGAGCGCCCAGGCAACAGCAGCCCGCACGTTTCTCAGTGAAAGGGAGAACTCCCTGACTTCATCCAGTCCTCTGAGCAAAGCAGGCAGAGGGAGAGAAACTTTCTTTCCTTCCTCTTTCCTGCCACGAATTCCTCGTTTGCTCTTGCAAACGCAGGGCTTCTTCGGAAAAACTACGCCGCGGTGCAGGGATCCTTCCAGAGGAGCAACGACATAGTTTGAGCTGGAAGGGCTTGGCAGAGCAGCCGGGGAGAAAAGGCCTCTTGCTATTCTCTTTTCTTTCTGCCTGAATGCGGTCAATTCGCACTTGCCAAAGCAAGGTTTCCCAGCACAAACTACAAAGCAGCAGCTCTCTCCTGGCAGAGGAAGTGCCATGCAGTGTTGCCCTGGCGAGATAGTGTTGCTACAGTGAGGCCCAGGGAAAACACACTGCCTAGAGAAATCCTAGCAAAGCCCTGTGTTTCCCCACAGGAATGTATGTCACTTTCAGTTCTTTGCCAGCCACGGAGCTCAGAGGCAACGTCAGATTGTGTGTATCTCAGGGAGAGAAAGAACACTGTGACTTCCCCCGTTCCTCTGACGAAAGCGGTTAGAGGGAGAAAAGCGTCCTTTGCTTTCGCTTTCCCGCAAGGAGCTCGGCAGATCTGCCCTTCGCGAAGGGCCGTTTTCCCCCGGAGAACTGCCTCGCCGTAGCCCGGTTCTGGAAGTGGAACGAGTATGCAGTGCTAGCGTTCAGCTATTGTGAAGGCTCGCTTTGGCCCAGGGCAAACGGAGCGCCGGGGGAAATCTTAGCAGAGCCCGGCGCCTTTCCACGGTTCAAAGCGTGGAACTGCAGACTCTTTTGCAAAGAAGAGAGCGCCCAGGCAACAGCAGCCCGCACGTTTCTCAGTGAAAGGGAGAACTCCCTGACTTCATCCAGTCCTCTGAGCAAAGCAGGCAGAGGGAGAGAAACTTTCTTTCCTTCCTCTTTCCTGCCACGAATTCCTCGTTTGCTCTTGCAAACGCAGGGCTTCTTCGGAAAAACTACGCCGCGGTGCAGGGACCCTTCCAGAGGAGCAACGACATAGTTTGAGCTGGAAGGGCTTGGCAGAGCAGCCGGGGAGAAAAGGCCTCTTGCTATTCTCTTTTCTTTCTGCCTGAATGCGGTCAATTCGCACTTGCCAAAGCAAGGTTTCCCAGCACAAACTACAAAGCAGCAGCTCTCTCCTGGCAGAGGAAGTGCCATGCAGTGTTGCCCTGGCGAGATCGTGTTGCTACAGTGAGGCCCAGGGAAAACACACTGCCTAGAGAAATCCTAGCAAAGCCCTGTGTTTCCCCACAGGAATGTATGTCACTTTCAGTTCTTTGCCAGCCACGGAGCTCAGAGGCAACGTCAGATTGTGTGTATCTCAGGGAGAGAAAGAACACTGTGACTTCCCCCGTTCCTCTGACGAAAGCGGTTAGAGGGAGAAAAGCGTCCTTTGCTTTCGCTTGCCCTTCGCGAAGGGCCGTTTTCCCCCGGAGAACTGCCTCGCCGTAGCCCGGTTCTGGAAGTGGAACGAGTATGCAGTGTTAGCGTTCAGCTATTGTGAAGGCTCGCTTTGGCCCAGGGCAAACGAAGCGCCGGGGGAAATCTTAGCAGAGCCCGGCGCCTTTCCACGGTTCAAAGCGTGGAACTGCAGACTCTTTTGCAAAGAAGAGAGCGCCCAGGCAACAGCAGCCCGCACGTTTCTCAGTGAAAGGGAGAACTCCCTGACTTCATCCAGTCCTCTGAGCAAAGCAGGCAGAGGGAGAGAAACTTTCTTTCCTTCCTCTTTCCTGCCACGAATTCCTCGTTTGCTCTTGCAAACGCAGGGCTTCTTCGGAAAAACTACGCCGCGGTGCAGGGACCCTTCCAGAGGAGCAACGACATAGTTTGAGCTGGAAGGGCTTGGCAGAGCAGCCGGGGAGAAAAGGCCTCTTGCTATTCTCTTTTCTTTCTGCCTGAATGCGGTCAATTCGCACTTGCCAAAGCAAGGTTTCCCAGCACAAACTACAAAGCAGCAGCTCTCTCCTGGCAGAGGAAGTGCCATGCAGTGTTGCCCTGGCGAGATCGTGTTGCTACAGTGAGGCCCAGGGAAAACACACTGCCTAGAGAAATCCTAGCAAAGCCCTGTGTTTCCCCACAGGAATGTATGTCACTTTCAGTTCTTTGCCAGCCACGGAGCTCAGAGGCAACGTCAGATTGTGTGTATCTCAGGGAGAGAAAGAACACTGTGACTTCCCCCGTTCCTCTGACGAAAGCGGTTAGAGGGAGAAAAGCGTCCTTTGCTTTCGCTTTCCCGCAAGGAGCTCGCCAGATCTGCCCTTCGCGAAGGGCCGTTTTCCCCCGGAGAACTGCCTCGCCGTAGCCCGGTTCTGGAAGTGGAACGAGTATGCAGTGCTAGCGTTCAGCTATTGTGAAGGCTCGCTTTGGCCCAGGGCAAACGAAGCGCCGGGGGAAATCTTAGCAGAGCCCGGCGCCTTTCCACGGTTCAAAGCGTGGAACTGCAGACTCTTTTGCAAAGAAGAGAGCGCCCAGGCAACAGCAGCCCGCACGTTTCTCAGTGAAAGGGAGAACTCCCTGACTTCATCCAGTCCTCTGAGCAAAGCAGGCAGAGGGAGAGAAACTTTCTTTCCTTCCTCTTTCCTGCCACGAATTCCTCGTTTGCTCTTGCAAACGCAGGGCTTCTTCGGAAAAACTACGCCGCGGTGCAGGGATCCTTCCAGAGGAGCAACGACATAGTTTGAGCTGGAAGGGCTTGGCAGAGCAGCCGGGGAGAAAAGGCCTCTTGCTATTCTCTTTTCTTTCTGCCTGAATGCGGTCAATTCGCACTTGCCAAAGCAAGGTTTCCCAGCACAAACTACAAAGCAGCAGCTCTCTCCTGGCAGAGGAAGTGCCATGCAGTGTTGCCCTGGCGAGATAGTGTTGCTACAGTGAGGCCCAGGGAAAACACACTGCCTAGAGAAATCCTAGCAAAGCCCTGTGTTTCCCCACAGGAATGTATGTCACTTTCAGTTCTTTGCCAGCAACGGAGCTCAGAGGCAACGTCAGATTGTGTGTATCTCAGGGAGAGAAAGAACACTGTGACTTCCCCCGTTCCTCTGACGAAAGCGGTTAGAGGGAGAAAAGCGTCCTTTGCTTTCGCTTTCCCGCAAGGAGCTCGGCAGATCTGCCCTTCGCGAAGGGCCGTTTTCCCCCGGAGAACTGCCTCGCCGTAGCCCGGTTCTGGAAGTGGAACGAGTATGCAGTGCTAGCGTTCAGCTATTGTGAAGGCTCGCTTTGGCCCAGGGCAAACGAAGCGCCGGGGGAAATCTTAGCAGAGCCCGGCGCCTTTCCACGGTTCAAAGCGTGGAACTGCAGACTCTTTTGCAAAGAAGAGAGCGCCCAGGCAACAGCAGCCCGCACGTTTCTCAGTGAAAGGGAGAACTCCCTGACTTCATCCAGTCCTCTGAGCAAAGCAGGCAGAGGGAGAGAAACTTTCTTTCCTTCCTCTTTCCTGCCACGAATTCCTCGTTTGCTCTTGCAAACGCAGGGCTTCTTCGGAAAAACTACGCCGCGGTGCAGGGACCCTTCCAGAGGAGCAACGACATAGTTTGAGCTGGAAGGGCTTGGCAGAGCAGCCGGGGAGAAAAGGCCTCTTGCTATTCTCTTTTCTTTCTGCCTGAATGCGGTCAATTCGCACTTGCCAAAGCAAGGTTTCCCAGCACAAACTACAAAGCAGCAGCTCTCTCCTGGCAGAGGAAGTGCCATGCAGTGTTGCCCTGGCGAGATCGTGTTGCTACAGTGAGGCCCAGGGAAAACACACTGCCTAGAGAAATCCTAGCAAAGCCCTGTGTTTCCCCACAGGAATGTATGTCACTTTCAGTTCTTTGCCAGCCACGGAGCTCAGAGGCAACGTCAGATTGTGTGTATCTCAGGGAGAGAAAGAACACTGTGACTTCCCCCGTTCCTCTGACGAAAGCGGTTAGAGGGAGAAAAGCGTCCTTTGCTTTCGCTTGCCCTTCGCGAAGGGCCGTTTTCCCCCGGAGAACTGCCTCGCCGTAGCCCGGTTCTGGAAGTGGAACGAGTATGCAGTGTTAGCGTTCAGCTATTGTGAAGGCTCGCTTTGGCCCAGGGCAAACGAAGCGCCGGGGGAAATCTTAGCAGAGCCCGGCGCCTTTCCACGGTTCAAAGCGTGGAACTGCAGACTCTTTTGCAAAGAAGAGAGCGCCCAGGCAACAGCAGCCCGCACGTTTCTCAGTGAAAGGGAGAACTCCCTGACTTCATCCAGTCCTCTGAGCAAAGCAGGCAGAGGGAGAGAAACTTTCTTTCCTTCCTCTTTCCTGCCACGAATTCCTCGTTTGCTCTTGCAAACGCAGGGCTTCTTCGGAAAAACTACGCCGCGGTGCAGGGACCCTTCCAGAGGAGCAACGACATAGTTTGAGCTGGAAGGGCTTGGCAGAGCAGCCGGGGAGAAAAGGCCTCTTGCTATTCTCTTTTCTTTCTGCCTGAATGCGGTCAATTCGCACTTGCCAAAGCAAGGTTTCCCAGCACAAACTACAAAGCAGCAGCTCTCTCCTGGCAGAGGAAGTGCCATGCAGTGTTGCCCTGGCGAGATCGTGTTGCTACAGTGAGGCCCAGGGAAAACACACTGCCTAGAGAAATCCTAGCAAAGCCCTGTGTTTCCCCACAGGAATGTATGTCACTTTCAGTTCTTTGCCAGCCACGGAGCTCAGAGGCAACGTCAGATTGTGTGTATCTCAGGGAGAGAAAGAACACTGTGACTTCCCCCGTTCCTCTGACGAAAGCGGTTAGAGGGAGAAAAGCGTCCTTTGCTTTCGCTTTCCCGCAAGGAGCTCGGCAGATCTGCCCTTCGCGAAGGGCCGTTTTCCCCCGGAGAACTGCCTCGCCGTAGCCCGGTTCTGGAAGTGGAACGAGTATGCAGTGTTAGCGTTCAGCTATTGTGAAGGCTCGCTTTGGCCCAGGGCAAACGAAGCGCCGGGGGAAATCTTAGCAGAGCCCGGCGCCTTTCCACGGTTCAAAGCGTGGAACTGCAGACTCTATTGCAAAGAAGAGAGCGCCCAGGCAACAGCAGCCCGCACGTTTCTCAGTGAAAGGGAGAACTCCCTGACTTCATCCAGTCCTCTGAGCAAAGCAGGCAGAGGGAGAGAAACTTTCTTTCCTTCCTCTTTCCTGCCACGAATTCCTCGTTTGCTCTTGCAAACGCAGGGCTTCTTCGGAAAAACTACGCCGCGGTGCAGGGATCCTTCCAGAGGAGCAACGACATAGTTTGAGCTGGAAGGGCTTGGCAGAGCAGCCGGGGAGAAAAGGCCTCTTGCTATTCTCTTTTCTTTCTGCCTGAATGCGGTCAATTCGCACTTGCCAAAGCAAGGTTTCCCAGCACAAACTACAAAGCAGCAGCTCTCTCCTGGCAGAGGAAGTGCCATGCAGTGTTGCCCTGGCGAGATAGTGTTGCTACAGTGAGGCCCAGGGAAAACACACTGCCTAGAGAAATCCTAGCAAAGCCCTGTGTTTCCCCACAGGAATGTATGTCACTTTCAGTTCTTTGCCAGCCACGGAGCTCAGAGGCAACGTCAGATTGTGTGTATCTCAGGGAGAGAAAGAACACTGTGACTTCCCCCGTTCCTCTGACGAAAGCGGTTAGAGGGAGAAAAGCGTCCTTTGCTTTCGCTTTCCCGCAAGGAGCTCGGCAGATCTGCCCTTCGCGAAGGGCCGTTTTCCCCCGGAGAACTGCCTCGCCGTAGCCCGGTTCTGGAAGTGGAACGAGTATGCAGTGCTAGCGTTCAGCTATTGTGAAGGCTCGCTTTGGCCCAGGGCAAACGGAGCGCCGGGGGAAATCTTAGCAGAGCCCGGCGCCTTTCCACGGTTCAAAGCGTGGAACTGCAGACTCTTTTGCAAAGAAGAGAGCGCCCAGGCAACAGCAGCCCGCACGTTTCTCAGTGAAAGGGAGAACTCCCTGACTTCATCCAGTCCTCTGAGCAAAGCAGGCAGAGGGAGAGAAACTTTCTTTCCTTCCTCTTTCCTGCCACGAATTCCTCGTTTGCTCTTGCAAACGCAGGGCTTCTTCGGAAAAACTACGCCGCGGTGCAGGGACCCTTCCAGAGGAGCAACGACATAGTTTGAGCTGGAAGGGCTTGGCAGAGCAGCCGGGGAGAAAAGGCCTCTTGCTATTCTCTTTTCTTTCTGCCTGAATGCGGTCAATTCGCACTTGCCAAAGCAAGGTTTCCCAGCACAAACTACAAAGCAGCAGCTCTCTCCTGGCAGAGGAAGTGCCATGCAGTGTTGCCCTGGCGAGATCGTGTTGCTACAGTGAGGCCCAGGGAAAACACACTGCCTAGAGAAATCCTAGCAAAGCCCTGTGTTTCCCCACAGGAATGTATGTCACTTTCAGTTCTTTGCCAGCCACGGAGCTCAGAGGCAACGTCAGATTGTGTGTATCTCAGGGAGAGAAAGAACACTGTGACTTCCCCCGTTCCTCTGACGAAAGCGGTTAGAGGGAGAAAAGCGTCCTTTGCTTTCGCTTGCCCTTCGCGAAGGGCCGTTTTCCCCCGGAGAACTGCCTCGCCGTAGCCCGGTTCTGGAAGTGGAACGAGTATGCAGTGTTAGCGTTCAGCTATTGTGAAGGCTCGCTTTGGCCCAGGGCAAACGAAGCGCCGGGGGAAATCTTAGCAGAGCCCGGCGCCTTTCCACGGTTCAAAGCGTGGAACTGCAGACTCTTTTGCAAAGAAGAGAGCGCCCAGGCAACAGCAGCCCGCACGTTTCTCAGTGAAAGGGAGAACTCCCTGACTTCATCCAGTCCTCTGAGCAAAGCAGGCAGAGGGAGAGAAACTTTCTTTCCTTCCTCTTTCCTGCCACGAATTCCTCGTTTGCTCTTGCAAACGCAGGGCTTCTTCGGAAAAACTACGCCGCGGTGCAGGGACCCTTCCAGAGGAGCAACGACATAGTTTGAGCTGGAAGGGCTTGGCAGAGCAGCCGGGGAGAAAAGGCCTCTTGCTATTCTCTTTTCTTTCTGCCTGAATGCGGTCAATTCGCACTTGCCAAAGCAAGGTTTCCCAGCACAAACTACAAAGCAGCAGCTCTCTCCTGGCAGAGGAAGTGCCATGCAGTGTTGCCCTGGCGAGATCGTGTTGCTACAGTGAGGCCCAGGGAAAACACACTGCCTAGAGAAATCCTAGCAAAGCCCTGTGTTTCCCCACAGGAATGTATGTCACTTTCAGTTCTTTGCCAGCCACGGAGCTCAGAGGCAACGTCAGATTGTGTGTATCTCAGGGAGAGAAAGAACACTGTGACTTCCCCCGTTCCTCTGACGAAAGCGGTTAGAGGGAGAAAAGCGTCCTTTGCTTTCGCTTTCCCGCAAGGAGCTCGCCAGATCTGCCCTTCGCGAAGGGCCGTTTTCCCCCGGAGAACTGCCTCGCCGTAGCCCGGTTCTGGAAGTGGAACGAGTATGCAGTGCTAGCGTTCAGCTATTGTGAAGGCTCGCTTTGGCCCAGGGCAAACGAAGCGCCGGGGGAAATCTTAGCAGAGCCCGGCGCCTTTCCACGGTTCAAAGCGTGGAACTGCAGACTCTTTTGCAAAGAAGAGAGCGCCCAGGCAACAGCAGCCCGCACGTTTCTCAGTGAAAGGGAGAACTCCCTGACTTCATCCAGTCCTCTGAGCAAAGCAGGCAGAGGGAGAGAAACTTTCTTTCCTTCCTCTTTCCTGCCACGAATTCCTCGTTTGCTCTTGCAAACGCAGGGCTTCTTCGGAAAAACTACGCCGCGGTGCAGGGATCCTTCCAGAGGAGCAACGACATAGTTTGAGCTGGAAGGGCTTGGCAGAGCAGCCGGGGAGAAAAGGCCTCTTGCTATTCTCTTTTCTTTCTGCCTGAATGCGGTCAATTCGCACTTGCCAAAGCAAGGTTTCCCAGCACAAACTACAAAGCAGCAGCTCTCTCCTGGCAGAGGAAGTGCCATGCAGTGTTGCCCTGGCGAGATAGTGTTGCTACAGTGAGGCCCAGGGAAAACACACTGCCTAGAGAAATCCTAGCAAAGCCCTGTGTTTCCCCACAGGAATGTATGTCACTTTCAGTTCTTTGCCAGCAACGGAGCTCAGAGGCAACGTCAGATTGTGTGTATCTCAGGGAGAGAAAGAACACTGTGACTTCCCCCGTTCCTCTGACGAAAGCGGTTAGAGGGAGAAAAGCGTCCTTTGCTTTCGCTTTCCCGCAAGGAGCTCGGCAGATCTGCCCTTCGCGAAGGGCCGTTTTCCCCCGGAGAACTGCCTCGCCGTAGCCCGGTTCTGGAAGTGGAACGAGTATGCAGTGCTAGCGTTCAGCTATTGTGAAGGCTCGCTTTGGCCCAGGGCAAACGAAGCGCCGGGGGAAATCTTAGCAGAGCCCGGCGCCTTTCCACGGTTCAAAGCGTGGAACTGCAGACTCTTTTGCAAAGAAGAGAGCGCCCAGGCAACAGCAGCCCGCACGTTTCTCAGTGAAAGGGAGAACTCCCTGACTTCATCCAGTCCTCTGAGCAAAGCAGGCAGAGGGAGAGAAACTTTCTTTCCTTCCTCTTTCCTGCCACGAATTCCTCGTTTGCTCTTGCAAACGCAGGGCTTCTTCGGAAAAACTACGCCGCGGTGCAGGGACCCTTCCAGAGGAGCAACGACATAGTTTGAGCTGGAAGGGCTTGGCAGAGCAGCCGGGGAGAAAAGGCCTCTTGCTATTCTCTTTTCTTTCTGCCTGAATGCGGTCAATTCGCACTTGCCAAAGCAAGGTTTCCCAGCACAAACTACAAAGCAGCAGCTCTCTCCTGGCAGAGGAAGTGCCATGCAGTGTTGCCCTGGCGAGATAGTGTTGCTACAGTGAGGCCCAGGGAAAACACACTGCCTAGAGAAATCCTAGCAAAGCCCTGTGTTTCCCCACAGGAATGTATGTCACTGTCAGTTCTTTGCCAGCCACGGAGCTCAGAGGCAACGTCAGATTGTGTGTATCTCAGGGAGAGAAAGAACACTGTGACTTCCCCCGTTCCTCTGACGAAAGCGGTTAGAGGGAGAAAAGCGTCCTTTGCTTTCGCTTTCCCGCAAGGAGCTCGGCAGATCTGCCCTTCGCGAAGGGCCGTTTTCCCCCGGAGAACTGCCTCGCCGTAGCCCGGTTCTGGAAGTGGAACGAGTATGCAGTGTTAGCGTTCAGCTATTGTGAAGGCTCGCTTTGGCCCAGGGCAAACGAAGCGCCGGGGGAAATCTTAGCAGAGCCCGGCGCCTTTCCACGGTTCAAAGCGTGGAACTGCAGACTCTATTGCAAAGAAGAGAGCGCCCAGGCAACAGCAGCCCGCACGTTTCTCAGTGAAAGGGAGAACTCCCTGACTTCATCCAGTCCTCTGAGCAAAGCAGGCAGAGGGAGAGAAACTTTCTTTCCTTCCTCTTTCCTGCCACGAATTCCTCGTTTGCTCTTGCAAACGCAGGGCTTCTTCGGAAAAACTACGCCGCGGTGCAGGGATCCTTCCAGAGGAGCAACGACATAGTTTGAGCTGGAAGGGCTTGGCAGAGCAGCCGGGGAGAAAAGGCCTCTTGCTATTCTCTTTTCTTTCTGCCTGAATGCGGTCAATTCGCACTTGCCAAAGCAAGGTTTCCCAGCACAAACTACAAAGCAGCAGCTCTCTCCTGGCAGAGGAAGTGCCATGCAGTGTTGCCCTGGCGAGATAGTGTTGCTACAGTGAGGCCCAGGGAAAACACACTGCCTAGAGAAATCCTAGCAAAGCCCTGTGTTTCCCCACAGGAATGTATGTCACTTTCAGTTCTTTGCCAGCCACGGAGCTCAGAGGCAACGTCAGATTGTGTGTATCTCAGGGAGAGAAAGAACACTGTGACTTCCCCCGTTCCTCTGACGAAAGCGGTTAGAGGGAGAAAAGCGTCCTTTGCTTTCGCTTTCCCGCAAGGAGCTCGGCAGATCTGCCCTTCGCGAAGGGCCGTTTTCCCCCGGAGAACTGCCTCGCCGTAGCCCGGTTCTGGAAGTGGAACGAGTATGCAGTGCTAGCGTTCAGCTATTGTGAAGGCTCGCTTTGGCCCAGGGCAAACGAAGCGCCGGGGGAAATCTTAGCAGAGCCCGGCGCCTTTCCACGGTTCAAAGCGTGGAACTGCAGACTCTTTTGCAAAGAAGAGAGCGCCCAGGCAACAGCAGCCCGCACGTTTCTCAGTGAAAGGGAGAACTCCCTGACTTCATCCAGTCCTCTGAGCAAAGCAGGCAGAGGGAGAGAAACTTTCTTTCCTTCCTCTTTCCTGCCACGAATTCCTCGTTTGCTCTTGCAAACGCAGGGCTTCTTCGGAAAAACTACGCCGCGGTGCAGGGACCCTTCCAGAGGAGCAACGACATAGTTTGAGCTGGAAGGGCTTGGCAGAGCAGCCGGGGAGAAAAGGCCTCTTGCTATTCTCTTTTCTTTCTGCCTGAATGCGGTCAATTCGCACTTGCCAAAGCAAGGTTTCCCAGCACAAACTACAAAGCAGCAGCTCTCTCCTGGCAGAGGAAGTGCCATGCAGTGTTGCCCTGGCGAGATAGTGTTGCTACAGTGAGGCCCAGGGAAAACACACTGCCTAGAGAAATCCTAGCAAAGCCCTGTGTTTCCCCACAGGAATGTATGTCACTGTCAGTTCTTTGCCAGCCACGGAGCTCAGAGGCAACGTCAGATTGTGTGTATCTCAGGGAGAGAAAGAACACTGTGACTTCCCCCGTTCCTCTGACGAAAGCGGTTAGAGGGAGAAAAGCGTCCTTTGCTTTCGCTTTCCCGCAAGGAGCTCGGCAGATCTGCCCTTCGCGAAGGGCCGTTTTCCCCCGGAGAACTGCCTCGCCGTAGCCCGGTTCTGGAAGTGGAACGAGTATGCAGTGTTAGCGTTCAGCTATTGTGAAGGCTCGCTTTGGCCCAGGGCAAACGAAGCGCCGGGGGAAATCTTAGCAGAGCCCGGCGCCTTTCCACGGTTCAAAGCGTGGAACTGCAGACTCTATTGCAAAGAAGAGAGCGCCCAGGCAACAGCAGCCCGCACGTTTCTCAGTGAAAGGGAGAACTCCCTGACTTCATCCAGTCCTCTGAGCAAAGCAGGCAGAGGGAGAGAAACTTTCTTTCCTTCCTCTTTCCTGCCACGAATTCCTCGTTTGCTCTTGCAAACGCAGGGCTTCTTCGGAAAAACTACGCCGCGGTGCAGGGATCCTTCCAGAGGAGCAACGACATAGTTTGAGCTGGAAGGGCTTGGCAGAGCAGCCGGGGAGAAAAGGCCTCTTGCTATTCTCTTTTCTTTCTGCCTGAATGCGGTCAATTCGCACTTGCCAAAGCAAGGTTTCCCAGCACAAACTACAAAGCAGCAGCTCTCTCCTGGCAGAGGAAGTGCCATGCAGTGTTGCCCTGGCGAGATAGTGTTGCTACAGTGAGGCCCAGGGAAAACACACTGCCTAGAGAAATCCTAGCAAAGCCCTGTGTTTCCCCACAGGAATGTATGTCACTTTCAGTTCTTTGCCAGCCACGGAGCTCAGAGGCAACGTCAGATTGTGTGTATCTCAGGGAGAGAAAGAACACTGTGACTTCCCCCGTTCCTCTGACGAAAGCGGTTAGAGGGAGAAAAGCGTCCTTTGCTTTCGCTTTCCCGCAAGGAGCTCGGCAGATCTGCCCTTCGCGAAGGGCCGTTTTCCCCCGGAGAACTGCCTCGCCGTAGCCCGGTTCTGGAAGTGGAACGAGTATGCAGTGCTAGCGTTCAGCTATTGTGAAGGCTCGCTTTGGCCCAGGGCAAACGAAGCGCCGGGGGAAATCTTAGCAGAGCCCGGCGCCTTTCCACGGTTCAAAGCGTGGAACTGCAGACTCTTTTGCAAAGAAGAGAGCGCCCAGGCAACAGCAGCCCGCACGTTTCTCAGTGAAAGGGAGAACTCCCTGACTTCATCCAGTCCTCTGAGCAAAGCAGGCAGAGGGAGAGAAACTTTCTTTCCTTCCTCTTTCCTGCCACGAATTCCTCGTTTGCTCTTGCAAACGCAGGGCTTCTTCGGAAAAACTACGCCGCGGTGCAGGGACCCTTCCAGAGGAGCAACGACATAGTTTGAGCTGGAAGGGCTTGGCAGAGCAGCCGGGGAGAAAAGGCCTCTTGCTATTCTCTTTTCTTTCTGCCTGAATGCGGTCAATTCGCACTTGCCAAAGCAAGGTTTCCCAGCACAAACTACAAAGCAGCAGCTCTCTCCTGGCAGAGGAAGTGCCATGCAGTGTTGCCCTGGCGAGATAGTGTTGCTACAGTGAGGCCCAGGGAAAACACACTGCCTAGAGAAATCCTAGCAAAGCCCTGTGTTTCCCCACAGGAATGTATGTCACTGTCAGTTCTTTGCCAGCCACGGAGCTCAGAGGCAACGTCAGATTGTGTGTATCTCAGGGAGAGAAAGAACACTGTGACTTCCCCCGTTCCTCTGACGAAAGCGGTTAGAGGGAGAAAAGCGTCCTTTGCTTTCGCTTTCCCGCAAGGAGCTCGGCAGATCTGCCCTTCGCGAAGGGCCGTTTTCCCCCGGAGAACTGCCTCGCCGTAGCCCGGTTCTGGAAGTGGAACGAGTATGCAGTGTTAGCGTTCAGCTATTGTGAAGGCTCGCTTTGGCCCAGGGCAAACGAAGCGCCGGGGGAAATCTTAGCAGAGCCCGGCGCCTTTCCACGGTTCAAAGCGTGGAACTGCAGACTCTATTGCAAAGAAGAGAGCGCCCAGGCAACAGCAGCCCGCACGTTTCTCAGTGAAAGGGAGAACTCCCTGACTTCATCCAGTCCTCTGAGCAAAGCAGGCAGAGGGAGAGAAACTTTCTTTCCTTCCTCTTTCCTGCCACGAATTCCTCGTTTGCTCTTGCAAACGCAGGGCTTCTTCGGAAAAACTACGCCGCGGTGCAGGGATCCTTCCAGAGGAGCAACGACATAGTTTGAGCTGGAAGGGCTTGGCAGAGCAGCCGGGGAGAAAAGGCCTCTTGCTATTCTCTTTTCTTTCTGCCTGAATGCGGTCAATTCGCACTTGCCAAAGCAAGGTTTCCCAGCACAAACTACAAAGCAGCAGCTCTCTCCTGGCAGAGGAAGTGCCATGCAGTGTTGCCCTGGCGAGATAGTGTTGCTACAGTGAGGCCCAGGGAAAACACACTGCCTAGAGAAATCCTAGCAAAGCCCTGTGTTTCCCCACAGGAATGTATGTCACTTTCAGTTCTTTGCCAGCCACGGAGCTCAGAGGCAACGTCAGATTGTGTGTATCTCAGGGAGAGAAAGAACACTGTGACTTCCCCCGTTCCTCTGACGAAAGCGGTTAGAGGGAGAAAAGCGTCCTTTGCTTTCGCTTTCCCGCAAGGAGCTCGGCAGATCTGCCCTTCGCGAAGGGCCGTTTTCCCCCGGAGAACTGCCTCGCCGTAGCCCGGTTCTGGAAGTGGAACGAGTATGCAGTGCTAGCGTTCAGCTATTGTGAAGGCTCGCTTTGGCCCAGGGCAAACGAAGCGCCGGGGGAAATCTTAGCAGAGCCCGGCGCCTTTCCACGGTTCAAAGCGTGGAACTGCAGACTCTTTTGCAAAGAAGAGAGCGCCCAGGCAACAGCAGCCCGCACGTTTCTCAGTGAAAGGGAGAACTCCCTGACTTCATCCAGTCCTCTGAGCAAAGCAGGCAGAGGGAGAGAAACTTTCTTTCCTTCCTCTTTCCTGCCACGAATTCCTCGTTTGCTCTTGCAAACGCAGGGCTTCTTCGGAAAAACTACGCCGCGGTGCAGGGATCCTTCCAGAGGAGCAACGACATAGTTTGAGCTGGAAGGGCTTGGCAGAGCAGCCGGGGAGAAAAGGCCTCTTGCTATTCTCTTTTCTTTCTGCCTGAATGCGGTCAATTCGCACTTGCCAAAGCAAGGTTTCCCAGCACAAACTACAAAGCAGCAGCTCTCTCCTGGCAGAGGAAGTGCCATGCAGTGTTGCCCTGGCGAGATAGTGTTGCTACAGTGAGGCCCAGGGAAAACACACTGCCTAGAGAAATCCTAGCAAAGCCCTGTGTTTCCCCACAGGAATGTATGTCACTTTCAGTTCTTTGCCAGCCACGGAGCTCAGAGGCAACGTCAGATTGTGTGTATCTCAGGGAGAGAAAGAACACTGTGACTTCCCCCGTTCCTCTGACGAAAGCGGTTAGAGGGAGAAAAGCGTCCTTTGCTTTCGCTTTCCCGCAAGGAGCTCGGCAGATCTGCCCTTCGCGAAGGGCCGTTTTCCCCCGGAGAACTGCCTCGCCGTAGCCCGGTTCTGGAAGTGGAACGAGTATGCAGTGCTAGCGTTCAGCTATTGTGAAGGCTCGCTTTGGCCCAGGGCAAACGAAGCGCCGGGGGAAATCTTAGCAGAGCCCGGCGCCTTTCCACGGTTCAAAGCGTGGAACTGCAGACTCTTTTGCAAAGAAGAGAGCGCCCAGGCAACAGCAGCCCGCACGTTTCTCAGTGAAAGGGAGAACTCCCTGACTTCATCCAGTCCTCTGAGCAAAGCAGGCAGAGGGAGAGAAACTTTCTTTCCTTCCTCTTTCCTGCCACGAATTCCTCGTTTGCTCTTGCAAACGCAGGGCTTCTTCGGAAAAACTACGCCGCGGTGCAGGGACCCTTCCAGAGGAGCAACGACATAGTTTGAGCTGGAAGGGCTTGGCAGAGCAGCCGGGGAGAAAAGGCCTCTTGCTATTCTCTTTTCTTTCTGCCTGAATGCGGTCAATTCGCACTTGCCAAAGCAAGGTTTCCCAGCACAAACTACAAAGCAGCAGCTCTCTCCTGGCAGAGGAAGTGCCATGCAGTGTTGCCCTGGCGAGATAGTGTTGCTACAGTGAGGCCCAGGGAAAACACACTGCCTAGAGAAATCCTAGCAAAGCCCTGTGTTTCCCCACAGGAATGTATGTCACTTTCAGTTCTTTGCCAGCCACGGAGCTCAGAGGCAACGTCAGATTGTGTGTATCTCAGGGAGAGAAAGAACACTGTGACTTCCCCCGTTCCTCTGACGAAAGCGGTTAGAGGGAGAAAAGCGTCCTTTGCTTTCGCTTTCCCGCAAGGAGCTCGGCAGATCTGCCCTTCGCGAAGGGCCGTTTTCCCCCGGAGAACTGCCTCGCCGTAGCCCGGTTCTGGAAGTGGAACGAGTATGCAGTGCTAGCGTTCAGCTATTGTGAAGGCTCGCTTTGGCCCAGGGCAAACGAAGCGCCGGGGGAAATCTTAGCAGAGCCCGGCGCCTTTCCACGGTTCAAAGCGTGGAACTGCAGACTCTTTTGCAAAGAAGAGAGCGCCCAGGCAACAGCAGCCCGCACGTTTCTCAGTGAAAGGGAGAACTCCCTGACTTCATCCAGTCCTCTGAGCAAAGCAGGCAGAGGGAGAGAAACTTTCTTTCCTTCCTCTTTCCTGCCACGAATTCCTCGTTTGCTCTTGCAAACGCAGGGCTTCTTCGGAAAAACTACGCCGCGGTGCAGGGACCCTTCCAGAGGAGCAACGACATAGTTTGAGCTGGAAGGGCTTGGCAGAGCAGCCGGGGAGAAAAGGCCTCTTGCTATTCTCTTTTCTTTCTGCCTGAATGCGGTCAATTCGCACTTGCCAAAGCAAGGTTTCCCAGCACAAACTACAAAGCAGCAGCTCTCTCCTGGCAGAGGAAGTGCCATGCAGTGTTGCCCTGGCGAGATAGTGTTGCTACAGTGAGGCCCAGGGAAAACACACTGCCTAGAGAAATCCTAGCAAAGCCCTGTGTTTCCCCACAGGAATGTATGTCACTTTCAGTTCTTTGCCAGCCACGGAGCTCAGAGGCAACGTCAGATTGTGTGTATCTCAGGGAGAGAAAGAACACTGTGACTTCCCCCGTTCCTCTGACGAAAGCGGTTAGAGGGAGAAAAGCGTCCTTTGCTTTCGCTTTCCCGCAAGGAGCTCGGCAGATCTGCCCTTCGCGAAGGGCCGTTTTCCCCCGGAGAACTGCCTCGCCGTAGCCCGGTTCTGGAAGTGGAACGAGTATGCAGTGCTAGCGTTCAGCTATTGTGAAGGCTCGCTTTGGCCCAGGGCAAACGAAGCGCCGGGGGAAATCTTAGCAGAGCCCGGCGCCTTTCCACGGTTCAAAGCGTGGAACTGCAGACTCTTTTGCAAAGAAGAGAGCGCCCAGGCAACAGCAGCCCGCACGTTTCTCAGTGAAAGGGAGAACTCCCTGACTTCATCCAGTCCTCTGAGCAAAGCAGGCAGAGGGAGAGAAACTTTCTTTCCTTCCTCTTTCCTGCCACGAATTCCTCGTTTGCTCTTGCAAACGCAGGGCTTCTTCGGAAAAACTACGCCGCGGTGCAGGGACCCTTCCAGAGGAGCAACGACATAGTTTGAGCTGGAAGGGCTTGGCAGAGCAGCCGGGGAGAAAAGGCCTCTTGCTATTCTCTTTTCTTTCTGCCTGAATGCGGTCAATTCGCACTTGCCAAAGCAAGGTTTCCCAGCACAAACTACAAAGCAGCAGCTCTCTCCTGGCAGAGGAAGTGCCATGCAGTGTTGCCCTGGCGAGATAGTGTTGCTACAGTGAGGCCCAGGGAAAACACACTGCCTAGAGAAATCCTAGCAAAGCCCTGTGTTTCCCCACAGGAATGTATGTCACTTTCAGTTCTTTGCCAGCCACGGAGCTCAGAGGCAACGTCAGATTGTGTGTATCTCAGGGAGAGAAAGAACACTGTGACTTCCCCCGTTCCTCTGACGAAAGCGGTTAGAGGGAGAAAAGCGTCCTTTGCTTTCGCTTTCCCGCAAGGAGCTCGGCAGATCTGCCCTTCGCGAAGGGCCGTTTTCCCCCGGAGAACTGCCTCGCCGTAGCCCGGTTCTGGAAGTGGAACGAGTATGCAGTGCTAGCGTTCAGCTATTGTGAAGGCTCGCTTTGGCCCAGGGCAAACGAAGCGCCGGGGGAAATCTTAGCAGAGCCCGGCGCCTTTCCACGGTTCAAAGCGTGGAACTGCAGACTCTTTTGCAAAGAAGAGAGCGCCCAGGCAACAGCAGCCCGCACGTTTCTCAGTGAAAGGGAGAACTCCCTGACTTCATCCAGTCCTCTGAGCAAAGCAGGCAGAGGGAGAGAAACTTTCTTTCCTTCCTCTTTCCTGCCACGAATTCCTCGTTTGCTCTTGCAAACGCAGGGCTTCTTCGGAAAAACTACGCCGCGGTGCAGGGACCCTTCCAGAGGAGCAACGACATAGTTTGAGCTGGAAGGGCTTGGCAGAGCAGCCGGGGAGAAAAGGCCTCTTGCTATTCTCTTTTCTTTCTGCCTGAATGCGGTCAATTCGCACTTGCCAAAGCAAGGTTTCCCAGCACAAACTACAAAGCAGCAGCTCTCTCCTGGCAGAGGAAGTGCCATGCAGTGTTGCCCTGGCGAGATAGTGTTGCTACAGTGAGGCCCAGGGAAAACACACTGCCTAGAGAAATCCTAGCAAAGCCCTGTGTTTCCCCACAGGAATGTATGTCACTTTCAGTTCTTTGCCAGCCACGGAGCTCAGAGGCAACGTCAGATTGTGTGTATCTCAGGGAGAGAAAGAACACTGTGACTTCCCCCGTTCCTCTGACGAAAGCGGTTAGAGGGAGAAAAGCGTCCTTTGCTTTCGCTTTCCCGCAAGGAGCTCGGCAGATCTGCCCTTCGCGAAGGGCCGTTTTCCCCCGGAGAACTGCCTCGCCGTAGCCCGGTTCTGGAAGTGGAACGAGTATGCAGTGCTAGCGTTCAGCTATTGTGAAGGCTCGCTTTGGCCCAGGGCAAACGAAGCGCCGGGGGAAATCTTAGCAGAGCCCGGCGCCTTTCCACGGTTCAAAGCGTGGAACTGCAGACTCTTTTGCAAAGAAGAGAGCGCCCAGGCAACAGCAGCCCGCACGTTTCTCAGTGAAAGGGAGAACTCCCTGACTTCATCCAGTCCTCTGAGCAAAGCAGGCAGAGGGAGAGAAACTTTCTTTCCTTCCTCTTTCCTGCCACGAATTCCTCGTTTGCTCTTGCAAACGCAGGGCTTCTTCGGAAAAACTACGCCGCGGTGCAGGGACCCTTCCAGAGGAGCAACGACATAGTTTGAGCTGGAAGGGCTTGGCAGAGCAGCCGGGGAGAAAAGGCCTCTTGCTATTCTCTTTTCTTTCTGCCTGAATGCGGTCAATTCGCACTTGCCAAAGCAAGGTTTCCCAGCACAAACTACAAAGCAGCAGCTCTCTCCTGGCAGAGGAAGTGCCATGCAGTGTTGCCCTGGCGAGATAGTGTTCCTACAGTGAGGCCCAGGGAAAACACACTGCCTAGAGAAATCCTAGCAAAGCCCTGTGTTTCCCCACAGGAATGTATGTCACTTTGCCAGCCACGGAGCTCAGAGGCAACGTCAGATTGTGTGTATCTCAGGGAGAGAAAGAACACTGTGACTTCCCCCGTTCCTCTGACGAAAGCGGTTAGAGGGAGAAAAGCGTCCTTTGCTTTCGCTTTCCCGCAAGGAGCTCGGCAGATCTGCCCTTCGCGAAGGGCCGTTTTCCCCCGGAGAACTGCCTCGCCGTAGCCCGGTTCTGGAAGTGGAACGAGTATGCAGTGCTAGCGTTCAGCTATTGTGAAGGCTCGCTTTGGCCCAGGGCAAACGAAGCGCCGGGGGAAATCTTAGCAGAGCCCGGCGCCTTTCCACGGTTCAAAGCGTGGAACTGCAGACTCTTTTGCAAAGAAGAGAGCGCCCAGGCAACAGCAGCCCGCACGTTTCTCAGTGAAAGGGAGAACTCCCTGACTTCATCCAGTCCTCTGAGCAAAGCAGGCAGAGGGAGAGAAACTTTCTTTCCTTCCTCTTTCCTGCCACGAATTCCTCGTTTGCTCTTGCAAACGCAGGGCTTCTTCGGAAAAACTACGCCGCGGTGCAGGGATCCTTCCAGAGGAGCAACGACATAGTTTGAGCTGGAAGGGCTTGGCAGAGCAGCCGGGGAGAAAAGGCCTCTTGCTATTCTCTTTTCTTTCTGCCTGAATGCGGTCAATTCGCACTTGCCAAAGCAAGGTTTCCCAGCACAAACTACAAAGCAGCAGCTCTCTCCTGGCAGAGGAAGTGCCATGCAGTGTTGCCCTGGCGAGATAGTGTTGCTACAGTGAGGCCCAGGGAAAACACACTGCCTAGAGAAATCCTAGCAAAGCCCTGTGTTTCCCCACAGGAATGTATGTCACTTTCAGTTCTTTGCCAGCCACGGAGCTCAGAGGCAACGTCAGATTGTGTGTATCTCAGGGAGAGAAAGAACACTGTGACTTCCCCCGTTCCTCTGACGAAAGCGGTTAGAGGGAGAAAAGCGTCCTTTGCTTTCGCTTTCCCGCAAGGAGCTCGGCAGATCTGCCCTTCGCGAAGGGCCGTTTTCCCCCGGAGAACTGCCTCGCCGTAGCCCGGTTCTGGAAGTGGAACGAGTATGCAGTGCTAGCGTTCAGCTATTGTGAAGGCTCGCTTTGGCCCAGGGCAAACGAAGCGCCGGGGGAAATCTTAGCAGAGCCCGGCGCCTTTCCACGGTTCAAAGCGTGGAACTGCAGACTCTTTTGCAAAGAAGAGAGCGCCCAGGCAACAGCAGCCCGCACGTTTCTCAGTGAAAGGGAGAACTCCCTGACTTCATCCAGTCCTCTGAGCAAAGCAGGCAGAGGGAGAGAAACTTTCTTTCCTTCCTCTTTCCTGCCACGAATTCCTCGTTTGCTCTTGCAAACGCAGGGCTTCTTCGGAAAAACTACGCCGCGGTGCAGGGATCCTTCCAGAGGAGCAACGACATAGTTTGAGCTGGAAGGGCTTGGCAGAGCAGCCGGGGAGAAAAGGCCTCTTGCTATTCTCTTTTCTTTCTGCCTGAATGCGGTCAATTCGCACTTGCCAAAGCAAGGTTTCCCAGCACAAACTACAAAGCAGCAGCTCTCTCCTGGCAGAGGAAGTGCCATGCAGTGTTGCCCTGGCGAGATAGTGTTGCTACAGTGAGGCCCAGGGAAAACACACTGCCTAGAGAAATCCTAGCAAAGCCCTGTGTTTCCCCACAGGAATGTATGTCACTTTCAGTTCTTTGCCAGCCACGGAGCTCAGAGGCAACGTCAGATTGTGTGTATCTCAGGGAGAGAAAGAACACTGTGACTTCCCCCGTTCCTCTGACGAAAGCGGTTAGAGGGAGAAAAGCGTCCTTTGCTTTCGCTTTCCCGCAAGGAGCTCGGCAGATCTGCCCTTCGCGAAGGGCCGTTTTCCCCCGGAGAACTGCCTCGCCGTAGCCCGGTTCTGGAAGTGGAACGAGTATGCAGTGCTAGCGTTCAGCTATTGTGAAGGCTCGCTTTGGCCCAGGGCAAACGAAGCGCCGGGGGAAATCTTAGCAGAGCCCGGCGCCTTTCCACGGTTCAAAGCGTGGAACTGCAGACTCTTTTGCAAAGAAGAGAGCGCCCAGGCAACAGCAGCCCGCACGTTTCTCAGTGAAAGGGAGAACTCCCTGACTTCATCCAGTCCTCTGAGCAAAGCAGGCAGAGGGAGAGAAACTTTCTTTCCTTCCTCTTTCCTGCCACGAATTCCTCGTTTGCTCTTGCAAACGCAGGGCTTCTTCGGAAAAACTACGCCGCGGTGCAGGGACCCTTCCAGAGGAGCAACGACATAGTTTGAGCTGGAAGGGCTTGGCAGAGCAGCCGGGGAGAAAAGGCCTCTTGCTATTCTCTTTTCTTTCTGCCTGAATGCGGTCAATTCGCACTTGCCAAAGCAAGGTTTCCCAGCACAAACTACAAAGCAGCAGCTCTCTCCTGGCAGAGGAAGTGCCATGCAGTGTTGCCCTGGCGAGATAGTGTTGCTACAGTGAGGCCCAGGGAAAACACACTGCCTAGAGAAATCCTAGCAAAGCCCTGTGTTTCCCCACAGGAATGTATGTCACTTTCAGTTCTTTGCCAGCCACGGAGCTCAGAGGCAACGTCAGATTGTGTGTATCTCAGGGAGAGAAAGAACACTGTGACTTCCCCCGTTCCTCTGACGAAAGCGGTTAGAGGGAGAAAAGCGTCCTTTGCTTTCGCTTTCCCGCAAGGAGCTCGGCAGATCTGCCCTTCGCGAAGGGCCGTTTTCCCCCGGAGAACTGCCTCGCCGTAGCCCGGTTCTGGAAGTGGAACGAGTATGCAGTGCTAGCGTTCAGCTATTGTGAAGGCTCGCTTTGGCCCAGGGCAAACGAAGCGCCGGGGGAAATCTTAGCAGAGCCCGGCGCCTTTCCACGGTTCAAAGCGTGGAACTGCAGACTCTTTTGCAAAGAAGAGAGCGCCCAGGCAACAGCAGCCCGCACGTTTCTCAGTGAAAGGGAGAACTCCCTGACTTCATCCAGTCCTCTGAGCAAAGCAGGCAGAGGGAGAGAAACTTTCTTTCCTTCCTCTTTCCTGCCACGAATTCCTCGTTTGCTCTTGCAAACGCAGGGCTTCTTCGGAAAAACTACGCCGCGGTGCAGGGACCCTTCCAGAGGAGCAACGACATAGTTTGAGCTGGAAGGGCTTGGCAGAGCAGCCGGGGAGAAAAGGCCTCTTGCTATTCTCTTTTCTTTCTGCCTGAATGCGGTCAATTCGCACTTGCCAAAGCAAGGTTTCCCAGCACAAACTACAAAGCAGCAGCTCTCTCCTGGCAGAGGAAGTGCCATGCAGTGTTGCCCTGGCGAGATAGTGTTGCTACAGTGAGGCCCAGGGAAAACACACTGCCTAGAGAAATCCTAGCAAAGCCCTGTGTTTCCCCACAGGAATGTATGTCACTTTCAGTTCTTTGCCAGCCACGGAGCTCAGAGGCAACGTCAGATTGTGTGTATCTCAGGGAGAGAAAGAACACTGTGACTTCCCCCGTTCCTCTGACGAAAGCGGTTAGAGGGAGAAAAGCGTCCTTTGCTTTCGCTTTCCCGCAAGGAGCTCGGCAGATCTGCCCTTCGCGAAGGGCCGTTTTCCCCCGGAGAACTGCCTCGCCGTAGCCCGGTTCTGGAAGTGGAACGAGTATGCAGTGCTAGCGTTCAGCTATTGTGAAGGCTCGCTTTGGCCCAGGGCAAACGAAGCGCCGGGGGAAATCTTAGCAGAGCCCGGCGCCTTTCCACGGTTCAAAGCGTGGAACTGCAGACTCTTTTGCAAAGAAGAGAGCGCCCAGGCAACAGCAGCCCGCACGTTTCTCAGTGAAAGGGAGAACTCCCTGACTTCATCCAGTCCTCTGAGCAAAGCAGGCAGAGGGAGAGAAACTTTCTTTCCTTCCTCTTTCCTGCCACGAATTCCTCGTTTGCTCTTGCAAACGCAGGGCTTCTTCGGAAAAACTACGCCGCGGTGCAGGGACCCTTCCAGAGGAGCAACGACATAGTTTGAGCTGGAAGGGCTTGGCAGAGCAGCCGGGGAGAAAAGGCCTCTTGCTATTCTCTTTTCTTTCTGCCTGAATGCGGTCAATTCGCACTTGCCAAAGCAAGGTTTCCCAGCACAAACTACAAAGCAGCAGCTCTCTCCTGGCAGAGGAAGTGCCATGCAGTGTTGCCCTGGCGAGATAGTGTTCCTACAGTGAGGCCCAGGGAAAACACACTGCCTAGAGAAATCCTAGCAAAGCCCTGTGTTTCCCCACAGGAATGTATGTCACTTTGCCAGCCACGGAGCTCAGAGGCAACGTCAGATTGTGTGTATCTCAGGGAGAGAAAGAACACTGTGACTTCCCCCGTTCCTCTGACGAAAGCGGTTAGAGGGAGAAAAGCGTCCTTTGCTTTCGCTTTCCCGCAAGGAGCTCGGCAGATCTGCCCTTCGCGAAGGGCCGTTTTCCCCCGGAGAACTGCCTCGCCGTAGCCCGGTTCTGGAAGTGGAACGAGTATGCAGTGCTAGCGTTCAGCTATTGTGAAGGCTCGCTTTGGCCCAGGGCAAACGAAGCGCCGGGGGAAATCTTAGCAGAGCCCGGCGCCTTTCCACGGTTCAAAGCGTGGAACTGCAGACTCTTTTGCAAAGAAGAGAGCGCCCAGGCAACAGCAGCCCGCACGTTTCTCAGTGAAAGGGAGAACTCCCTGACTTCATCCAGTCCTCTGAGCAAAGCAGGCAGAGGGAGAGAAACTTTCTTTCCTTCCTCTTTCCTGCCACGAATTCCTCGTTTGCTCTTGCAAACGCAGGGCTTCTTCGGAAAAACTACGCCGCGGTGCAGGGACCCTTCCAGAGGAGCAACGACATAGTTTGAGCTGGAAGGGCTTGGCAGAGCAGCCGGGGAGAAAAGGCCTCTTGCTATTCTCTTTTCTTTCTGCCTGAATGCGGTCAATTCGCACTTGCCAAAGCAAGGTTTCCCAGCACAAACTACAAAGCAGCAGCTCTCTCCTGGCAGAGGAAGTGCCATGCAGTGTTGCCCTGGCGAGATAGTGTTGCTACAGTGAGGCCCAGGGAAAACACACTGCCTAGAGAAATCCTAGCAAAGCCCTGTGTTTCCCCACAGGAATGTATGTCACTTTCAGTTCTTTGCCAGCCACGGAGCTCAGAGGCAACGTCAGATTGTGTGTATCTCAGGGAGAGAAAGAACACTGTGACTTCCCCCGTTCCTCTGACGAAAGCGGTTAGAGGGAGAAAAGCGTCCTTTGCTTTCGCTTTCCCGCAAGGAGCTCGGCAGATCTGCCCTTCGCGAAGGGCCGTTTTCCCCCGGAGAACTGCCTCGCCGTAGCCCGGTTCTGGAAGTGGAACGAGTATGCAGTGCTAGCGTTCAGCTATTGTGAAGGCTCGCTTTGGCCCAGGGCAAACGAAGCGCCGGGGGAAATCTTAGCAGAGCCCGGCGCCTTTCCACGGTTCAAAGCGTGGAACTGCAGACTCTTTTGCAAAGAAGAGAGCGCCCAGGCAACAGCAGCCCGCACGTTTCTCAGTGAAAGGGAGAACTCCCTGACTTCATCCAGTCCTCTGAGCAAAGCAGGCAGAGGGAGAGAAACTTTCTTTCCTTCCTCTTTCCTGCCACGAATTCCTCGTTTGCTCTTGCAAACGCAGGGCTTCTTCGGAAAAACTACGCCGCGGTGCAGGGACCCTTCCAGAGGAGCAACGACATAGTTTGAGCTGGAAGGGCTTGGCAGAGCAGCCGGGGAGAAAAGGCCTCTTGCTATTCTCTTTTCTTTCTGCCTGAATGCGGTCAATTCGCACTTGCCAAAGCAAGGTTTCCCAGCACAAACTACAAAGCAGCAGCTCTCTCCTGGCAGAGGAAGTGCCATGCAGTGTTGCCCTGGCGAGATAGTGTTGCTACAGTGAGGCCCAGGGAAAACACACTGCCTAGAGAAATCCTAGCAAAGCCCTGTGTTTCCCCACAGGAATGTATGTCACTTTCAGTTCTTTGCCAGCCACGGAGCTCAGAGGCAACGTCAGATTGTGTGTATCTCAGGGAGAGAAAGAACACTGTGACTTCCCCCGTTCCTCTGACGAAAGCGGTTAGAGGGAGAAAAGCGTCCTTTGCTTTCGCTTTCCCGCAAGGAGCTCGGCAGATCTGCCCTTCGCGAAGGGCCGTTTTCCCCCGGAGAACTGCCTCGCCGTAGCCCGGTTCTGGAAGTGGAACGAGTATGCAGTGCTAGCGTTCAGCTATTGTGAAGGCTCGCTTTGGCCCAGGGCAAACGAAGCGCCGGGGGAAATCTTAGCAGAGCCCGGCGCCTTTCCACGGTTCAAAGCGTGGAACTGCAGACTCTTTTGCAAAGAAGAGAGCGCCCAGGCAACAGCAGCCCGCACGTTTCTCAGTGAAAGGGAGAACTCCCTGACTTCATCCAGTCCTCTGAGCAAAGCAGGCAGAGGGAGAGAAACTTTCTTTCCTTCCTCTTTCCTGCCACGAATTCCTCGTTTGCTCTTGCAAACGCAGGGCTTCTTCGGAAAAACTACGCCGCGGTGCAGGGACCCTTCCAGAGGAGCAACGACATAGTTTGAGCTGGAAGGGCTTGGCAGAGCAGCCGGGGAGAAAAGGCCTCTTGCTATTCTCTTTTCTTTCTGCCTGAATGCGGTCAATTCGCACTTGCCAAAGCAAGGTTTCCCAGCACAAACTACAAAGCAGCAGCTCTCTCCTGGCAGAGGAAGTGCCATGCAGTGTTGCCCTGGCGAGATAGTGTTGCTACAGTGAGGCCCAGGGAAAACACACTGCCTAGAGAAATCCTAGCAAAGCCCTGTGTTTCCCCACAGGAATGTATGTCACTTTCAGTTCTTTGCCAGCCACGGAGCTCAGAGGCAACGTCAGATTGTGTGTATCTCAGGGAGAGAAAGAACACTGTGACTTCCCCCGTTCCTCTGACGAAAGCGGTTAGAGGGAGAAAAGCGTCCTTTGCTTTCGCTTTCCCGCAAGGAGCTCGGCAGATCTGCCCTTCGCGAAGGGCCGTTTTCCCCCGGAGAACTGCCTCGCCGTAGCCCGGTTCTGGAAGTGGAACGAGTATGCAGTGCTAGCGTTCAGCTATTGTGAAGGCTCGCTTTGGCCCAGGGCAAACGAAGCGCCGGGGGAAATCTTAGCAGAGCCCGGCGCCTTTCCACGGTTCAAAGCGTGGAACTGCAGACTCTTTTGCAAAGAAGAGAGCGCCCAGGCAACAGCAGCCCGCACGTTTCTCAGTGAAAGGGAGAACTCCCTGACTTCATCCAGTCCTCTGAGCAAAGCAGGCAGAGGGAGAGAAACTTTCTTTCCTTCCTCTTTCCTGCCACGAATTCCTCGTTTGCTCTTGCAAACGCAGGGCTTCTTCGGAAAAACTACGCCGCGGTGCAGGGACCCTTCCAGAGGAGCAACGACATAGTTTGAGCTGGAAGGGCTTGGCAGAGCAGCCGGGGAGAAAAGGCCTCTTGCTATTCTCTTTTCTTTCTGCCTGAATGCGGTCAATTCGCACTTGCCAAAGCAAGGTTTCCCAGCACAAACTACAAAGCAGCAGCTCTCTCCTGGCAGAGGAAGTGCCATGCAGTGTTGCCCTGGCGAGATAGTGTTCCTACAGTGAGGCCCAGGGAAAACACACTGCCTAGAGAAATCCTAGCAAAGCCCTGTGTTTCCCCACAGGAATGTATGTCACTTTGCCAGCCACGGAGCTCAGAGGCAACGTCAGATTGTGTGTATCTCAGGGAGAGAAAGAACACTGTGACTTCCCCCGTTCCTCTGACGAAAGCGGTTAGAGGGAGAAAAGCGTCCTTTGCTTTCGCTTTCCCGCAAGGAGCTCGGCAGATCTGCCCTTCGCGAAGGGCCGTTTTCCCCCGGAGAACTGCCTCGCCGTAGCCCGGTTCTGGAAGTGGAACGAGTATGCAGTGCTAGCGTTCAGCTATTGTGAAGGCTCGCTTTGGCCCAGGGCAAACGAAGCGCCGGGGGAAATCTTAGCAGAGCCCGGCGCCTTTCCACGGTTCAAAGCGTGGAACTGCAGACTCTTTTGCAAAGAAGAGAGCGCCCAGGCAACAGCAGCCCGCACGTTTCTCAGTGAAAGGGAGAACTCCCTGACTTCATCCAGTCCTCTGAGCAAAGCAGGCAGAGGGAGAGAAACTTTCTTTCCTTCCTCTTTCCTGCCACGAATTCCTCGTTTGCTCTTGCAAACGCAGGGCTTCTTCGGAAAAACTACGCCGCGGTGCAGGGACCCTTCCAGAGGAGCAACGACATAGTTTGAGCTGGAAGGGCTTGGCAGAGCAGCCGGGGAGAAAAGGCCTCTTGCTATTCTCTTTTCTTTCTGCCTGAATGCGGTCAATTCGCACTTGCCAAAGCAAGGTTTCCCAGCACAAACTACAAAGCAGCAGCTCTCTCCTGGCAGAGGAAGTGCCATGCAGTGTTGCCCTGGCGAGATAGTGTTGCTACAGTGAGGCCCAGGGAAAACACACTGCCTAGAGAAATCCTAGCAAAGCCCTGTGTTTCCCCACAGGAATGTATGTCACTTTCAGTTCTTTGCCAGCCACGGAGCTCAGAGGCAACGTCAGATTGTGTGTATCTCAGGGAGAGAAAGAACACTGTGACTTCCCCCGTTCCTCTGACGAAAGCGGTTAGAGGGAGAAAAGCGTCCTTTGCTTTCGCTTTCCCGCAAGGAGCTCGGCAGATCTGCCCTTCGCGAAGGGCCGTTTTCCCCCGGAGAACTGCCTCGCCGTAGCCCGGTTCTGGAAGTGGAACGAGTATGCAGTGCTAGCGTTCAGCTATTGTGAAGGCTCGCTTTGGCCCAGGGCAAACGAAGCGCCGGGGGAAATCTTAGCAGAGCCCGGCGCCTTTCCACGGTTCAAAGCGTGGAACTGCAGACTCTTTTGCAAAGAAGAGAGCGCCCAGGCAACAGCAGCCCGCACGTTTCTCAGTGAAAGGGAGAACTCCCTGACTTCATCCAGTCCTCTGAGCAAAGCAGGCAGAGGGAGAGAAACTTTCTTTCCTTCCTCTTTCCTGCCACGAATTCCTCGTTTGCTCTTGCAAACGCAGGGCTTCTTCGGAAAAACTACGCCGCGGTGCAGGGACCCTTCCAGAGGAGCAACGACATAGTTTGAGCTGGAAGGGCTTGGCAGAGCAGCCGGGGAGAAAAGGCCTCTTGCTATTCTCTTTTCTTTCTGCCTGAATGCGGTCAATTCGCACTTGCCAAAGCAAGGTTTCCCAGCACAAACTACAAAGCAGCAGCTCTCTCCTGGCAGAGGAAGTGCCATGCAGTGTTGCCCTGGCGAGATAGTGTTCCTACAGTGAGGCCCAGGGAAAACACACTGCCTAGAGAAATCCTAGCAAAGCCCTGTGTTTCCCCACAGGAATGTATGTCACTTTGCCAGCCACGGAGCTCAGAGGCAACGTCAGATTGTGTGTATCTCAGGGAGAGAAAGAACACTGTGACTTCCCCCGTTCCTCTGACGAAAGCGGTTAGAGGGAGAAAAGCGTCCTTTGCTTTCGCTTTCCCGCAAGGAGCTCGGCAGATCTGCCCTTCGCGAAGGGCCGTTTTCCCCCGGAGAACTGCCTCGCCGTAGCCCGGTTCTGGAAGTGGAACGAGTATGCAGTGCTAGCGTTCAGCTATTGTGAAGGCTCGCTTTGGCCCAGGGCAAACGAAGCGCCGGGGGAAATCTTAGCAGAGCCCGGCGCCTTTCCACGGTTCAAAGCGTGGAACTGCAGACTCTTTTGCAAAGAAGAGAGCGCCCAGGCAACAGCAGCCCGCACGTTTCTCAGTGAAAGGGAGAACTCCCTGACTTCATCCAGTCCTCTGAGCAAAGCAGGCAGAGGGAGAGAAACTTTCTTTCCTTCCTCTTTCCTGCCACGAATTCCTCGTTTGCTCTTGCAAACGCAGGGCTTCTTCGGAAAAACTACGCCGCGGTGCAGGGATCCTTCCAGAGGAGCAACGACATAGTTTGAGCTGGAAGGGCTTGGCAGAGCAGCCGGGGAGAAAAGGCCTCTTGCTATTCTCTTTTCTTTCTGCCTGAATGCGGTCAATTCGCACTTGCCAAAGCAAGGTTTCCCAGCACAAACTACAAAGCAGCAGCTCTCTCCTGGCAGAGGAAGTGCCATGCAGTGTTGCCCTGGCGAGATAGTGTTGCTACAGTGAGGCCCAGGGAAAACACACTGCCTAGAGAAATCCTAGCAAAGCCCTGTGTTTCCCCACAGGAATGTATGTCACTTTCAGTTCTTTGCCAGCCACGGAGCTCAGAGGCAACGTCAGATTGTGTGTATCTCAGGGAGAGAAAGAACACTGTGACTTCCCCCGTTCCTCTGACGAAAGCGGTTAGAGGGAGAAAAGCGTCCTTTGCTTTCGCTTTCCCGCAAGGAGCTCGGCAGATCTGCCCTTCGCGAAGGGCCGTTTTCCCCCGGAGAACTGCCTCGCCGTAGCCCGGTTCTGGAAGTGGAACGAGTATGCAGTGCTAGCGTTCAGCTATTGTGAAGGCTCGCTTTGGCCCAGGGCAAACGAAGCGCCGGGGGAAATCTTAGCAGAGCCCGGCGCCTTTCCACGGTTCAAAGCGTGGAACTGCAGACTCTTTTGCAAAGAAGAGAGCGCCCAGGCAACAGCAGCCCGCACGTTTCTCAGTGAAAGGGAGAACTCCCTGACTTCATCCAGTCCTCTGAGCAAAGCAGGCAGAGGGAGAGAAACTTTCTTTCCTTCCTCTTTCCTGCCACGAATTCCTCGTTTGCTCTTGCAAACGCAGGGCTTCTTCGGAAAAACTACGCCGCGGTGCAGGGATCCTTCCAGAGGAGCAACGACATAGTTTGAGCTGGAAGGGCTTGGCAGAGCAGCCGGGGAGAAAAGGCCTCTTGCTATTCTCTTTTCTTTCTGCCTGAATGCGGTCAATTCGCACTTGCCAAAGCAAGGTTTCCCAGCACAAACTACAAAGCAGCAGCTCTCTCCTGGCAGAGGAAGTGCCATGCAGTGTTGCCCTGGCGAGATAGTGTTGCTACAGTGAGGCCCAGGGAAAACACACTGCCTAGAGAAATCCTAGCAAAGCCCTGTGTTTCCCCACAGGAATGTATGTCACTTTCAGTTCTTTGCCAGCCACGGAGCTCAGAGGCAACGTCAGATTGTGTGTATCTCAGGGAGAGAAAGAACACTGTGACTTCCCCCGTTCCTCTGACGAAAGCGGTTAGAGGGAGAAAAGCGTCCTTTGCTTTCGCTTTCCCGCAAGGAGCTCGGCAGATCTGCCCTTCGCGAAGGGCCGTTTTCCCCCGGAGAACTGCCTCGCCGTAGCCCGGTTCTGGAAGTGGAACGAGTATGCAGTGCTAGCGTTCAGCTATTGTGAAGGCTCGCTTTGGCCCAGGGCAAACGAAGCGCCGGGGGAAATCTTAGCAGAGCCCGGCGCCTTTCCACGGTTCAAAGCGTGGAACTGCAGACTCTTTTGCAAAGAAGAGAGCGCCCAGGCAACAGCAGCCCGCACGTTTCTCAGTGAAAGGGAGAACTCCCTGACTTCATCCAGTCCTCTGAGCAAAGCAGGCAGAGGGAGAGAAACTTTCTTTCCTTCCTCTTTCCTGCCACGAATTCCTCGTTTGCTCTTGCAAACGCAGGGCTTCTTCGGAAAAACTACGCCGCGGTGCAGGGACCCTTCCAGAGGAGCAACGACATAGTTTGAGCTGGAAGGGCTTGGCAGAGCAGCCGGGGAGAAAAGGCCTCTTGCTATTCTCTTTTCTTTCTGCCTGAATGCGGTCAATTCGCACTTGCCAAAGCAAGGTTTCCCAGCACAAACTACAAAGCAGCAGCTCTCTCCTGGCAGAGGAAGTGCCATGCAGTGTTGCCCTGGCGAGATAGTGTTGCTACAGTGAGGCCCAGGGAAAACACACTGCCTAGAGAAATCCTAGCAAAGCCCTGTGTTTCCCCACAGGAATGTATGTCACTTTCAGTTCTTTGCCAGCCACGGAGCTCAGAGGCAACGTCAGATTGTGTGTATCTCAGGGAGAGAAAGAACACTGTGACTTCCCCCGTTCCTCTGACGAAAGCGGTTAGAGGGAGAAAAGCGTCCTTTGCTTTCGCTTTCCCGCAAGGAGCTCGGCAGATCTGCCCTTCGCGAAGGGCCGTTTTCCCCCGGAGAACTGCCTCGCCGTAGCCCGGTTCTGGAAGTGGAACGAGTATGCAGTGCTAGCGTTCAGCTATTGTGAAGGCTCGCTTTGGCCCAGGGCAAACGAAGCGCCGGGGGAAATCTTAGCAGAGCCCGGCGCCTTTCCACGGTTCAAAGCGTGGAACTGCAGACTCTTTTGCAAAGAAGAGAGCGCCCAGGCAACAGCAGCCCGCACGTTTCTCAGTGAAAGGGAGAACTCCCTGACTTCATCCAGTCCTCTGAGCAAAGCAGGCAGAGGGAGAGAAACTTTCTTTCCTTCCTCTTTCCTGCCACGAATTCCTCGTTTGCTCTTGCAAACGCAGGGCTTCTTCGGAAAAACTACGCCGCGGTGCAGGGACCCTTCCAGAGGAGCAACGACATAGTTTGAGCTGGAAGGGCTTGGCAGAGCAGCCGGGGAGAAAAGGCCTCTTGCTATTCTCTTTTCTTTCTGCCTGAATGCGGTCAATTCGCACTTGCCAAAGCAAGGTTTCCCAGCACAAACTACAAAGCAGCAGCTCTCTCCTGGCAGAGGAAGTGCCATGCAGTGTTGCCCTGGCGAGATAGTGTTGCTACAGTGAGGCCCAGGGAAAACACACTGCCTAGAGAAATCCTAGCAAAGCCCTGTGTTTCCCCACAGGAATGTATGTCACTGTCAGTTCTTTGCCAGCCACGGAGCTCAGAGGCAACGTCAGATTGTGTGTATCTCAGGGAGAGAAAGAACACTGTGACTTCCCCCGTTCCTCTGACGAAAGCGGTTAGAGGGAGAAAAGCGTCCTTTGCTTTCGCTTTCCCGCAAGGAGCTCGGCAGATCTGCCCTTCGCGAAGGGCCGTTTTCCCCCGGAGAACTGCCTCGCCGTAGCCCGGTTCTGGAAGTGGAACGAGTATGCAGTGTTAGCGTTCAGCTATTGTGAAGGCTCGCTTTGGCCCAGGGCAAACGAAGCGCCGGGGGAAATCTTAGCAGAGCCCGGCGCCTTTCCACGGTTCAAAGCGTGGAACTGCAGACTCTATTGCAAAGAAGAGAGCGCCCAGGCAACAGCAGCCCGCACGTTTCTCAGTGAAAGGGAGAACTCCCTGACTTCATCCAGTCCTCTGAGCAAAGCAGGCAGAGGGAGAGAAACTTTCTTTCCTTCCTCTTTCCTGCCACGAATTCCTCGTTTGCTCTTGCAAACGCAGGGCTTCTTCGGAAAAACTACGCCGCGGTGCAGGGATCCTTCCAGAGGAGCAACGACATAGTTTGAGCTGGAAGGGCTTGGCAGAGCAGCCGGGGAGAAAAGGCCTCTTGCTATTCTCTTTTCTTTCTGCCTGAATGCGGTCAATTCGCACTTGCCAAAGCAAGGTTTCCCAGCACAAACTACAAAGCAGCAGCTCTCTCCTGGCAGAGGAAGTGCCATGCAGTGTTGCCCTGGCGAGATAGTGTTGCTACAGTGAGGCCCAGGGAAAACACACTGCCTAGAGAAATCCTAGCAAAGCCCTGTGTTTCCCCACAGGAATGTATGTCACTTTCAGTTCTTTGCCAGCCACGGAGCTCAGAGGCAACGTCAGATTGTGTGTATCTCAGGGAGAGAAAGAACACTGTGACTTCCCCCGTTCCTCTGACGAAAGCGGTTAGAGGGAGAAAAGCGTCCTTTGCTTTCGCTTTCCCGCAAGGAGCTCGGCAGATCTGCCCTTCGCGAAGGGCCGTTTTCCCCCGGAGAACTGCCTCGCCGTAGCCCGGTTCTGGAAGTGGAACGAGTATGCAGTGCTAGCGTTCAGCTATTGTGAAGGCTCGCTTTGGCCCAGGGCAAACGAAGCGCCGGGGGAAATCTTAGCAGAGCCCGGCGCCTTTCCACGGTTCAAAGCGTGGAACTGCAGACTCTTTTGCAAAGAAGAGAGCGCCCAGGCAACAGCAGCCCGCACGTTTCTCAGTGAAAGGGAGAACTCCCTGACTTCATCCAGTCCTCTGAGCAAAGCAGGCAGAGGGAGAGAAACTTTCTTTCCTTCCTCTTTCCTGCCACGAATTCCTCGTTTGCTCTTGCAAACGCAGGGCTTCTTCGGAAAAACTACGCCGCGGTGCAGGGATCCTTCCAGAGGAGCAACGACATAGTTTGAGCTGGAAGGGCTTGGCAGAGCAGCCGGGGAGAAAAGGCCTCTTGCTATTCTCTTTTCTTTCTGCCTGAATGCGGTCAATTCGCACTTGCCAAAGCAAGGTTTCCCAGCACAAACTACAAAGCAGCAGCTCTCTCCTGGCAGAGGAAGTGCCATGCAGTGTTGCCCTGGCGAGATAGTGTTGCTACAGTGAGGCCCAGGGAAAACACACTGCCTAGAGAAATCCTAGCAAAGCCCTGTGTTTCCCCACAGGAATGTATGTCACTTTCAGTTCTTTGCCAGCCACGGAGCTCAGAGGCAACGTCAGATTGTGTGTATCTCAGGGAGAGAAAGAACACTGTGACTTCCCCCGTTCCTCTGACGAAAGCGGTTAGAGGGAGAAAAGCGTCCTTTGCTTTCGCTTTCCCGCAAGGAGCTCGGCAGATCTGCCCTTCGCGAAGGGCCGTTTTCCCCCGGAGAACTGCCTCGCCGTAGCCCGGTTCTGGAAGTGGAACGAGTATGCAGTGCTAGCGTTCAGCTATTGTGAAGGCTCGCTTTGGCCCAGGGCAAACGAAGCGCCGGGGGAAATCTTAGCAGAGCCCGGCGCCTTTCCACGGTTCAAAGCGTGGAACTGCAGACTCTTTTGCAAAGAAGAGAGCGCCCAGGCAACAGCAGCCCGCACGTTTCTCAGTGAAAGGGAGAACTCCCTGACTTCATCCAGTCCTCTGAGCAAAGCAGGCAGAGGGAGAGAAACTTTCTTTCCTTCCTCTTTCCTGCCACGAATTCCTCGTTTGCTCTTGCAAACGCAGGGCTTCTTCGGAAAAACTACGCCGCGGTGCAGGGACCCTTCCAGAGGAGCAACGACATAGTTTGAGCTGGAAGGGCTTGGCAGAGCAGCCGGGGAGAAAAGGCCTCTTGCTATTCTCTTTTCTTTCTGCCTGAATGCGGTCAATTCGCACTTGCCAAAGCAAGGTTTCCCAGCACAAACTACAAAGCAGCAGCTCTCTCCTGGCAGAGGAAGTGCCATGCAGTGTTGCCCTGGCGAGATAGTGTTGCTACAGTGAGGCCCAGGGAAAACACACTGCCTAGAGAAATCCTAGCAAAGCCCTGTGTTTCCCCACAGGAATGTATGTCACTTTCAGTTCTTTGCCAGCCACGGAGCTCAGAGGCAACGTCAGATTGTGTGTATCTCAGGGAGAGAAAGAACACTGTGACTTCCCCCGTTCCTCTGACGAAAGCGGTTAGAGGGAGAAAAGCGTCCTTTGCTTTCGCTTTCCCGCAAGGAGCTCGGCAGATCTGCCCTTCGCGAAGGGCCGTTTTCCCCCGGAGAACTGCCTCGCCGTAGCCCGGTTCTGGAAGTGGAACGAGTATGCAGTGCTAGCGTTCAGCTATTGTGAAGGCTCGCTTTGGCCCAGGGCAAACGAAGCGCCGGGGGAAATCTTAGCAGAGCCCGGCGCCTTTCCACGGTTCAAAGCGTGGAACTGCAGACTCTTTTGCAAAGAAGAGAGCGCCCAGGCAACAGCAGCCCGCACGTTTCTCAGTGAAAGGGAGAACTCCCTGACTTCATCCAGTCCTCTGAGCAAAGCAGGCAGAGGGAGAGAAACTTTCTTTCCTTCCTCTTTCCTGCCACGAATTCCTCGTTTGCTCTTGCAAACGCAGGGCTTCTTCGGAAAAACTACGCCGCGGTGCAGGGACCCTTCCAGAGGAGCAACGACATAGTTTGAGCTGGAAGGGCTTGGCAGAGCAGCCGGGGAGAAAAGGCCTCTTGCTATTCTCTTTTCTTTCTGCCTGAATGCGGTCAATTCGCACTTGCCAAAGCAAGGTTTCCCAGCACAAACTACAAAGCAGCAGCTCTCTCCTGGCAGAGGAAGTGCCATGCAGTGTTGCCCTGGCGAGATAGTGTTGCTACAGTGAGGCCCAGGGAAAACACACTGCCTAGAGAAATCCTAGCAAAGCCCTGTGTTTCCCCACAGGAATGTATGTCACTTTCAGTTCTTTGCCAGCCACGGAGCTCAGAGGCAACGTCAGATTGTGTGTATCTCAGGGAGAGAAAGAACACTGTGACTTCCCCCGTTCCTCTGACGAAAGCGGTTAGAGGGAGAAAAGCGTCCTTTGCTTTCGCTTTCCCGCAAGGAGCTCGGCAGATCTGCCCTTCGCGAAGGGCCGTTTTCCCCCGGAGAACTGCCTCGCCGTAGCCCGGTTCTGGAAGTGGAACGAGTATGCAGTGCTAGCGTTCAGCTATTGTGAAGGCTCGCTTTGGCCCAGGGCAAACGAAGCGCCGGGGGAAATCTTAGCAGAGCCCGGCGCCTTTCCACGGTTCAAAGCGTGGAACTGCAGACTCTTTTGCAAAGAAGAGAGCGCCCAGGCAACAGCAGCCCGCACGTTTCTCAGTGAAAGGGAGAACTCCCTGACTTCATCCAGTCCTCTGAGCAAAGCAGGCAGAGGGAGAGAAACTTTCTTTCCTTCCTCTTTCCTGCCACGAATTCCTCGTTTGCTCTTGCAAACGCAGGGCTTCTTCGGAAAAACTACGCCGCGGTGCAGGGACCCTTCCAGAGGAGCAACGACATAGTTTGAGCTGGAAGGGCTTGGCAGAGCAGCCGGGGAGAAAAGGCCTCTTGCTATTCTCTTTTCTTTCTGCCTGAATGCGGTCAATTCGCACTTGCCAAAGCAAGGTTTCCCAGCACAAACTACAAAGCAGCAGCTCTCTCCTGGCAGAGGAAGTGCCATGCAGTGTTGCCCTGGCGAGATAGTGTTGCTACAGTGAGGCCCAGGGAAAACACACTGCCTAGAGAAATCCTAGCAAAGCCCTGTGTTTCCCCACAGGAATGTATGTCACTTTCAGTTCTTTGCCAGCCACGGAGCTCAGAGGCAACGTCAGATTGTGTGTATCTCAGGGAGAGAAAGAACACTGTGACTTCCCCCGTTCCTCTGACGAAAGCGGTTAGAGGGAGAAAAGCGTCCTTTGCTTTCGCTTTCCCGCAAGGAGCTCGGCAGATCTGCCCTTCGCGAAGGGCCGTTTTCCCCCGGAGAACTGCCTCGCCGTAGCCCGGTTCTGGAAGTGGAACGAGTATGCAGTGCTAGCGTTCAGCTATTGTGAAGGCTCGCTTTGGCCCAGGGCAAACGAAGCGCCGGGGGAAATCTTAGCAGAGCCCGGCGCCTTTCCACGGTTCAAAGCGTGGAACTGCAGACTCTTTTGCAAAGAAGAGAGCGCCCAGGCAACAGCAGCCCGCACGTTTCTCAGTGAAAGGGAGAACTCCCTGACTTCATCCAGTCCTCTGAGCAAAGCAGGCAGAGGGAGAGAAACTTTCTTTCCTTCCTCTTTCCTGCCACGAATTCCTCGTTTGCTCTTGCAAACGCAGGGCTTCTTCGGAAAAACTACGCCGCGGTGCAGGGACCCTTCCAGAGGAGCAACGACATAGTTTGAGCTGGAAGGGCTTGGCAGAGCAGCCGGGGAGAAAAGGCCTCTTGCTATTCTCTTTTCTTTCTGCCTGAATGCGGTCAATTCGCACTTGCCAAAGCAAGGTTTCCCAGCACAAACTACAAAGCAGCAGCTCTCTCCTGGCAGAGGAAGTGCCATGCAGTGTTGCCCTGGCGAGATAGTGTTGCTACAGTGAGGCCCAGGGAAAACACACTGCCTAGAGAAATCCTAGCAAAGCCCTGTGTTTCCCCACAGGAATGTATGTCACTTTCAGTTCTTTGCCAGCCACGGAGCTCAGAGGCAACGTCAGATTGTGTGTATCTCAGGGAGAGAAAGAACACTGTGACTTCCCCCGTTCCTCTGACGAAAGCGGTTAGAGGGAGAAAAGCGTCCTTTGCTTTCGCTTTCCCGCAAGGAGCTCGGCAGATCTGCCCTTCGCGAAGGGCCGTTTTCCCCCGGAGAACTGCCTCGCCGTAGCCCGGTTCTGGAAGTGGAACGAGTATGCAGTGCTAGCGTTCAGCTATTGTGAAGGCTCGCTTTGGCCCAGGGCAAACGAAGCGCCGGGGGAAATCTTAGCAGAGCCCGGCGCCTTTCCACGGTTCAAAGCGTGGAACTGCAGACTCTTTTGCAAAGAAGAGAGCGCCCAGGCAACAGCAGCCCGCACGTTTCTCAGTGAAAGGGAGAACTCCCTGACTTCATCCAGTCCTCTGAGCAAAGCAGGCAGAGGGAGAGAAACTTTCTTTCCTTCCTCTTTCCTGCCACGAATTCCTCGTTTGCTCTTGCAAACGCAGGGCTTCTTCGGAAAAACTACGCCGCGGTGCAGGGACCCTTCCAGAGGAGCAACGACATAGTTTGAGCTGGAAGGGCTTGGCAGAGCAGCCGGGGAGAAAAGGCCTCTTGCTATTCTCTTTTCTTTCTGCCTGAATGCGGTCAATTCGCACTTGCCAAAGCAAGGTTTCCCAGCACAAACTACAAAGCAGCAGCTCTCTCCTGGCAGAGGAAGTGCCATGCAGTGTTGCCCTGGCGAGTTAGTGTTCCTACAGTGAGGCCCAGGGAAAACACACTGCCTAGAGAAATCCTAGCAAAGCCCTGTGTTTCCCCACAGGAATGTATGTCACTTTGCCAGCCACGGAGCTCAGAGGCAACGTCAGATTGTGTGTATCTCAGGGAGAGAAAGAACACTGTGACTTCCCCCGTTCCTCTGACGAAAGCGGTTAGAGGGAGAAAAGCGTCCTTTGCTTTCGCTTTCCCGCAAGGAGCTCGGCAGATCTGCCCTTCGCGAAGGGCCGTTTTCCCCCGGAGAACTGCCTCGCCGTAGCCCGGTTCTGGAAGTGGAACGAGTATGCAGTGCTAGCGTTCAGCTATTGTGAAGGCTCGCTTTGGCCCAGGGCAAACGAAGCGCCGGGGGAAATCTTAGCAGAGCCCGGCGCCTTTCCACGGTTCAAAGCGTGGAACTGCAGACTCTTTTGCAAAGAAGAGAGCGCCCAGGCAACAGCAGCCCGCACGTTTCTCAGTGAAAGGGAGAACTCCCTGACTTCATCCAGTCCTCTGAGCAAAGCAGGCAGAGGGAGAGAAACTTTCTTTCCTTCCTCTTTCCTGCCACGAATTCCTCGTTTGCTCTTGCAAACGCAGGGCTTCTTCGGAAAAACTACGCCGCGGTGCAGGGATCCTTCCAGAGGAGCAACGACATAGTTTGAGCTGGAAGGGCTTGGCAGAGCAGCCGGGGAGAAAAGGCCTCTTGCTATTCTCTTTTCTTTCTGCCTGAATGCGGTCAATTCGCACTTGCCAAAGCAAGGTTTCCCAGCACAAACTACAAAGCAGCAGCTCTCTCCTGGCAGAGGAAGTGCCATGCAGTGTTGCCCTGGCGAGATAGTGTTGCTACAGTGAGGCCCAGGGAAAACACACTGCCTAGAGAAATCCTAGCAAAGCCCTGTGTTTCCCCACAGGAATGTATGTCACTTTCAGTTCTTTGCCAGCCACGGAGCTCAGAGGCAACGTCAGATTGTGTGTATCTCAGGGAGAGAAAGAACACTGTGACTTCCCCCGTTCCTCTGACGAAAGCGGTTAGAGGGAGAAAAGCGTCCTTTGCTTTCGCTTTCCCGCAAGGAGCTCGGCAGATCTGCCCTTCGCGAAGGGCCGTTTTCCCCCGGAGAACTGCCTCGCCGTAGCCCGGTTCTGGAAGTGGAACGAGTATGCAGTGCTAGCGTTCAGCTATTGTGAAGGCTCGCTTTGGCCCAGGGCAAACGAAGCGCCGGGGGAAATCTTAGCAGAGCCCGGCGCCTTTCCACGGTTCAAAGCGTGGAACTGCAGACTCTTTTGCAAAGAAGAGAGCGCCCAGGCAACAGCAGCCCGCACGTTTCTCAGTGAAAGGGAGAACTCCCTGACTTCATCCAGTCCTCTGAGCAAAGCAGGCAGAGGGAGAGAAACTTTCTTTCCTTCCTCTTTCCTGCCACGAATTCCTCGTTTGCTCTTGCAAACGCAGGGCTTCTTCGGAAAAACTACGCCGCGGTGCAGGGATCCTTCCAGAGGAGCAACGACATAGTTTGAGCTGGAAGGGCTTGGCAGAGCAGCCGGGGAGAAAAGGCCTCTTGCTATTCTCTTTTCTTTCTGCCTGAATGCGGTCAATTCGCACTTGCCAAAGCAAGGTTTCCCAGCACAAACTACAAAGCAGCAGCTCTCTCCTGGCAGAGGAAGTGCCATGCAGTGTTGCCCTGGCGAGATAGTGTTGCTACAGTGAGGCCCAGGGAAAACACACTGCCTAGAGAAATCCTAGCAAAGCCCTGTGTTTCCCCACAGGAATGTATGTCACTTTCAGTTCTTTGCCAGCCACGGAGCTCAGAGGCAACGTCAGATTGTGTGTATCTCAGGGAGAGAAAGAACACTGTGACTTCCCCCGTTCCTCTGACGAAAGTGGTTAGAGGGAGAAAAGCGTCCTTTGCTTTCGCTTTCCCGCAAGGAGCTCGGCAGATCTGCCCTTCGCGAAGGGCCGTTTTCCCCCGGAGAACTGCCTCGCCGTAGCCCGGTTCTGGAAGTGGAACGAGTATGCAGTGCTAGCGTTCAGCTATTGTGAAGGCTCGCTTTGGCCCAGGGCAAACGAAGCGCCGGGGGAAATCTTAGCAGAGCCCGGCGCCTTTCCACGGTTCAAAGCGTGGAACTGCAGACTCTTTTGCAAAGAAGAGAGCGCCCAGGCAACAGCAGCCCGCACGTTTCTCAGTGAAAGGGAGAACTCCCTGACTTCATCCAGTCCTCTGAGCAAAGCAGGCAGAGGGAGAGAAACTTTCTTTCCTTCCTCTTTCCTGCCACGAATTCCTCGTTTGCTCTTGCAAACGCAGGGCTTCTTCGGAAAAACTACGCCGCGGTGCAGGGACCCTTCCAGAGGAGCAACGACATAGTTTGAGCTGGAAGGGCTTGGCAGAGCAGCCGGGGAGAAAAGGCCTCTTGCTATTCTCTTTTCTTTCTGCCTGAATGCGGTCAATTCGCACTTGCCAAAGCAAGGTTTCCCAGCACAAACTACAAAGCAGCAGCTCTCTCCTGGCAGAGGAAGTGCCATGCAGTGTTGCCCTGGCGAGATAGTGTTGCTACAGTGAGGCCCAGGGAAAACACACTGCCTAGAGAAATCCTAGCAAAGCCCTGTGTTTCCCCACAGGAATGTATGTCACTTTCAGTTCTTTGCCAGCCACGGAGCTCAGAGGCAACGTCAGATTGTGTGTATCTCAGGGAGAGAAAGAACACTGTGACTTCCCCCGTTCCTCTGACGAAAGCGGTTAGAGGGAGAAAAGCGTCCTTTGCTTTCGCTTTCCCGCAAGGAGCTCGGCAGATCTGCCCTTCGCGAAGGGCCGTTTTCCCCCGGAGAACTGCCTCGCCGTAGCCCGGTTCTGGAAGTGGAACGAGTATGCAGTGCTAGCGTTCAGCTATTGTGAAGGCTCGCTTTGGCCCAGGGCAAACGAAGCGCCGGGGGAAATCTTAGCAGAGCCCGGCGCCTTTCCACGGTTCAAAGCGTGGAACTGCAGACTCTTTTGCAAAGAAGAGAGCGCCCAGGCAACAGCAGCCCGCACGTTTCTCAGTGAAAGGGAGAACTCCCTGACTTCATCCAGTCCTCTGAGCAAAGCAGGCAGAGGGAGAGAAACTTTCTTTCCTTCCTCTTTCCTGCCACGAATTCCTCGTTTGCTCTTGCAAACGCAGGGCTTCTTCGGAAAAACTACGCCGCGGTGCAGGGACCCTTCCAGAGGAGCAACGACATAGTTTGAGCTGGAAGGGCTTGGCAGAGCAGCCGGGGAGAAAAGGCCTCTTGCTATTCTCTTTTCTTTCTGCCTGAATGCGGTCAATTCGCACTTGCCAAAGCAAGGTTTCCCAGCACAAACTACAAAGCAGCAGCTCTCTCCTGGCAGAGGAAGTGCCATGCAGTGTTGCCCTGGCGAGATAGTGTTGCTACAGTGAGGCCCAGGGAAAACACACTGCCTAGAGAAATCCTAGCAAAGCCCTGTGTTTCCCCACAGGAATGTATGTCACTTTCAGTTCTTTGCCAGCCACGGAGCTCAGAGGCAACGTCAGATTGTGTGTATCTCAGGGAGAGAAAGAACACTGTGACTTCCCCCGTTCCTCTGACGAAAGCGGTTAGAGGGAGAAAAGCGTCCTTTGCTTTCGCTTTCCCGCAAGGAGCTCGGCAGATCTGCCCTTCGCGAAGGGCCGTTTTCCCCCGGAGAACTGCCTCGCCGTAGCCCGGTTCTGGAAGTGGAACGAGTATGCAGTGCTAGCGTTCAGCTATTGTGAAGGCTCGCTTTGGCCCAGGGCAAACGAAGCGCCGGGGGAAATCTTAGCAGAGCCCGGCGCCTTTCCACGGTTCAAAGCGTGGAACTGCAGACTCTTTTGCAAAGAAGAGAGCGCCCAGGCAACAGCAGCCCGCACGTTTCTCAGTGAAAGGGAGAACTCCCTGACTTCATCCAGTCCTCTGAGCAAAGCAGGCAGAGGGAGAGAAACTTTCTTTCCTTCCTCTTTCCTGCCACGAATTCCTCGTTTGCTCTTGCAAACGCAGGGCTTCTTCGGAAAAACTACGCCGCGGTGCAGGGACCCTTCCAGAGGAGCAACGACATAGTTTGAGCTGGAAGGGCTTGGCAGAGCAGCCGGGGAGAAAAGGCCTCTTGCTATTCTCTTTTCTTTCTGCCTGAATGCGGTCAATTCGCACTTGCCAAAGCAAGGTTTCCCAGCACAAACTACAAAGCAGCAGCTCTCTCCTGGCAGAGGAAGTGCCATGCAGTGTTGCCCTGGCGAGATAGTGTTCCTACAGTGAGGCCCAGGGAAAACACACTGCCTAGAGAAATCCTAGCAAAGCCCTGTGTTTCCCCACAGGAATGTATGTCACTTTGCCAGCCACGGAGCTCAGAGGCAACGTCAGATTGTGTGTATCTCAGGGAGAGAAAGAACACTGTGACTTCCCCCGTTCCTCTGACGAAAGCGGTTAGAGGGAGAAAAGCGTCCTTTGCTTTCGCTTTCCCGCAAGGAGCTCGGCAGATCTGCCCTTCGCGAAGGGCCGTTTTCCCCCGGAGAACTGCCTCGCCGTAGCCCGGTTCTGGAAGTGGAACGAGTATGCAGTGCTAGCGTTCAGCTATTGTGAAGGCTCGCTTTGGCCCAGGGCAAACGAAGCGCCGGGGGAAATCTTAGCAGAGCCCGGCGCCTTTCCACGGTTCAAAGCGTGGAACTGCAGACTCTTTTGCAAAGAAGAGAGCGCCCAGGCAACAGCAGCCCGCACGTTTCTCAGTGAAAGGGAGAACTCCCTGACTTCATCCAGTCCTCTGAGCAAAGCAGGCAGAGGGAGAGAAACTTTCTTTCCTTCCTCTTTCCTGCCACGAATTCCTCGTTTGCTCTTGCAAACGCAGGGCTTCTTCGGAAAAACTACGCCGCGGTGCAGGGACCCTTCCAGAGGAGCAACGACATAGTTTGAGCTGGAAGGGCTTGGCAGAGCAGCCGGGGAGAAAAGGCCTCTTGCTATTCTCTTTTCTTTCTGCCTGAATGCGGTCAATTCGCACTTGCCAAAGCAAGGTTTCCCAGCACAAACTACAAAGCAGCAGCTCTCTCCTGGCAGAGGAAGTGCCATGCAGTGTTGCCCTGGCGAGATAGTGTTGCTACAGTGAGGCCCAGGGAAAACACACTGCCTAGAGAAATCCTAGCAAAGCCCTGTGTTTCCCCACAGGAATGTATGTCACTTTCAGTTCTTTGCCAGCCACGGAGCTCAGAGGCAACGTCAGATTGTGTGTATCTCAGGGAGAGAAAGAACACTGTGACTTCCCCCGTTCCTCTGACGAAAGCGGTTAGAGGGAGAAAAGCGTCCTTTGCTTTCGCTTTCCCGCAAGGAGCTCGGCAGATCTGCCCTTCGCGAAGGGCCGTTTTCCCCCGGAGAACTGCCTCGCCGTAGCCCGGTTCTGGAAGTGGAACGAGTATGCAGTGCTAGCGTTCAGCTATTGTGAAGGCTCGCTTTGGCCCAGGGCAAACGAAGCGCCGGGGGAAATCTTAGCAGAGCCCGGCGCCTTTCCACGGTTCAAAGCGTGGAACTGCAGACTCTTTTGCAAAGAAGAGAGCGCCCAGGCAACAGCAGCCCGCACGTTTCTCAGTGAAAGGGAGAACTCCCTGACTTCATCCAGTCCTCTGAGCAAAGCAGGCAGAGGGAGAGAAACTTTCTTTCCTTCCTCTTTCCTGCCACGAATTCCTCGTTTGCTCTTGCAAACGCAGGGCTTCTTCGGAAAAACTACGCCGCGGTGCAGGGACCCTTCCAGAGGAGCAACGACATAGTTTGAGCTGGAAGGGCTTGGCAGAGCAGCCGGGGAGAAAAGGCCTCTTGCTATTCTCTTTTCTTTCTGCCTGAATGCGGTCAATTCGCACTTGCCAAAGCAAGGTTTCCCAGCACAAACTACAAAGCAGCAGCTCTCTCCTGGCAGAGGAAGTGCCATGCAGTGTTGCCCTGGCGAGATAGTGTTCCTACAGTGAGGCCCAGGGAAAACACACTGCCTAGAGAAATCCTAGCAAAGCCCTGTGTTTCCCCACAGGAATGTATGTCACTTTGCCAGCCACGGAGCTCAGAGGCAACGTCAGATTGTGTGTATCTCAGGGAGAGAAAGAACACTGTGACTTCCCCCGTTCCTCTGACGAAAGCGGTTAGAGGGAGAAAAGCGTCCTTTGCTTTCGCTTTCCCGCAAGGAGCTCGGCAGATCTGCCCTTCGCGAAGGGCCGTTTTCCCCCGGAGAACTGCCTCGCCGTAGCCCGGTTCTGGAAGTGGAACGAGTATGCAGTGCTAGCGTTCAGCTATTGTGAAGGCTCGCTTTGGCCCAGGGCAAACGAAGCGCCGGGGGAAATCTTAGCAGAGCCCGGCGCCTTTCCACGGTTCAAAGCGTGGAACTGCAGACTCTTTTGCAAAGAAGAGAGCGCCCAGGCAACAGCAGCCCGCACGTTTCTCAGTGAAAGGGAGAACTCCCTGACTTCATCCAGTCCTCTGAGCAAAGCAGGCAGAGGGAGAGAAACTTTCTTTCCTTCCTCTTTCCTGCCACGAATTCCTCGTTTGCTCTTGCAAACGCAGGGCTTCTTCGGAAAAACTACGCCGCGGTGCAGGGATCCTTCCAGAGGAGCAACGACATAGTTTGAGCTGGAAGGGCTTGGCAGAGCAGCCGGGGAGAAAAGGCCTCTTGCTATTCTCTTTTCTTTCTGCCTGAATGCGGTCAATTCGCACTTGCCAAAGCAAGGTTTCCCAGCACAAACTACAAAGCAGCAGCTCTCTCCTGGCAGAGGAAGTGCCATGCAGTGTTGCCCTGGCGAGATAGTGTTGCTACAGTGAGGCCCAGGGAAAACACACTGCCTAGAGAAATCCTAGCAAAGCCCTGTGTTTCCCCACAGGAATGTATGTCACTTTCAGTTCTTTGCCAGCCACGGAGCTCAGAGGCAACGTCAGATTGTGTGTATCTCAGGGAGAGAAAGAACACTGTGACTTCCCCCGTTCCTCTGACGAAAGCGGTTAGAGGGAGAAAAGCGTCCTTTGCTTTCGCTTTCCCGCAAGGAGCTCGGCAGATCTGCCCTTCGCGAAGGGCCGTTTTCCCCCGGAGAACTGCCTCGCCGTAGCCCGGTTCTGGAAGTGGAACGAGTATGCAGTGCTAGCGTTCAGCTATTGTGAAGGCTCGCTTTGGCCCAGGGCAAACGAAGCGCCGGGGGAAATCTTAGCAGAGCCCGGCGCCTTTCCACGGTTCAAAGCGTGGAACTGCAGACTCTTTTGCAAAGAAGAGAGCGCCCAGGCAACAGCAGCCCGCACGTTTCTCAGTGAAAGGGAGAACTCCCTGACTTCATCCAGTCCTCTGAGCAAAGCAGGCAGAGGGAGAGAAACTTTCTTTCCTTCCTCTTTCCTGCCACGAATTCCTCGTTTGCTCTTGCAAACGCAGGGCTTCTTCGGAAAAACTACGCCGCGGTGCAGGGATCCTTCCAGAGGAGCAACGACATAGTTTGAGCTGGAAGGGCTTGGCAGAGCAGCCGGGGAGAAAAGGCCTCTTGCTATTCTCTTTTCTTTCTGCCTGAATGCGGTCAATTCGCACTTGCCAAAGCAAGGTTTCCCAGCACAAACTACAAAGCAGCAGCTCTCTCCTGGCAGAGGAAGTGCCATGCAGTGTTGCCCTGGCGAGATAGTGTTGCTACAGTGAGGCCCAGGGAAAACACACTGCCTAGAGAAATCCTAGCAAAGCCCTGTGTTTCCCCACAGGAATGTATGTCACTTTCAGTTCTTTGCCAGCCACGGAGCTCAGAGGCAACGTCAGATTGTGTGTATCTCAGGGAGAGAAAGAACACTGTGACTTCCCCCGTTCCTCTGACGAAAGCGGTTAGAGGGAGAAAAGCGTCCTTTGCTTTCGCTTTCCCGCAAGGAGCTCGGCAGATCTGCCCTTCGCGAAGGGCCGTTTTCCCCCGGAGAACTGCCTCGCCGTAGCCCGGTTCTGGAAGTGGAACGAGTATGCAGTGCTAGCGTTCAGCTATTGTGAAGGCTCGCTTTGGCCCAGGGCAAACGAAGCGCCGGGGGAAATCTTAGCAGAGCCCGGCGCCTTTCCACGGTTCAAAGCGTGGAACTGCAGACTCTTTTGCAAAGAAGAGAGCGCCCAGGCAACAGCAGCCCGCACGTTTCTCAGTGAAAGGGAGAACTCCCTGACTTCATCCAGTCCTCTGAGCAAAGCAGGCAGAGGGAGAGAAACTTTCTTTCCTTCCTCTTTCCTGCCACGAATTCCTCGTTTGCTCTTGCAAACGCAGGGCTTCTTCGGAAAAACTACGCCGCGGTGCAGGGACCCTTCCAGAGGAGCAACGACATAGTTTGAGCTGGAAGGGCTTGGCAGAGCAGCCGGGGAGAAAAGGCCTCTTGCTATTCTCTTTTCTTTCTGCCTGAATGCGGTCAATTCGCACTTGCCAAAGCAAGGTTTCCCAGCACAAACTACAAAGCAGCAGCTCTCTCCTGGCAGAGGAAGTGCCATGCAGTGTTGCCCTGGCGAGATAGTGTTGCTACAGTGAGGCCCAGGGAAAACACACTGCCTAGAGAAATCCTAGCAAAGCCCTGTGTTTCCCCACAGGAATGTATGTCACTTTCAGTTCTTTGCCAGCCACGGAGCTCAGAGGCAACGTCAGATTGTGTGTATCTCAGGGAGAGAAAGAACACTGTGACTTCCCCCGTTCCTCTGACGAAAGCGGTTAGAGGGAGAAAAGCGTCCTTTGCTTTCGCTTTCCCGCAAGGAGCTCGGCAGATCTGCCCTTCGCGAAGGGCCGTTTTCCCCCGGAGAACTGCCTCGCCGTAGCCCGGTTCTGGAAGTGGAACGAGTATGCAGTGCTAGCGTTCAGCTATTGTGAAGGCTCGCTTTGGCCCAGGGCAAACGAAGCGCCGGGGGAAATCTTAGCAGAGCCCGGCGCCTTTCCACGGTTCAAAGCGTGGAACTGCAGACTCTTTTGCAAAGAAGAGAGCGCCCAGGCAACAGCAGCCCGCACGTTTCTCAGTGAAAGGGAGAACTCCCTGACTTCATCCAGTCCTCTGAGCAAAGCAGGCAGAGGGAGAGAAACTTTCTTTCCTTCCTCTTTCCTGCCACGAATTCCTCGTTTGCTCTTGCAAACGCAGGGCTTCTTCGGAAAAACTACGCCGCGGTGCAGGGACCCTTCCAGAGGAGCAACGACATAGTTTGAGCTGGAAGGGCTTGGCAGAGCAGCCGGGGAGAAAAGGCCTCTTGCTATTCTCTTTTCTTTCTGCCTGAATGCGGTCAATTCGCACTTGCCAAAGCAAGGTTTCCCAGCACAAACTACAAAGCAGCAGCTCTCTCCTGGCAGAGGAAGTGCCATGCAGTGTTGCCCTGGCGAGATAGTGTTGCTACAGTGAGGCCCAGGGAAAACACACTGCCTAGAGAAATCCTAGCAAAGCCCTGTGTTTCCCCACAGGAATGTATGTCACTTTCAGTTCTTTGCCAGCCACGGAGCTCAGAGGCAACGTCAGATTGTGTGTATCTCAGGGAGAGAAAGAACACTGTGACTTCCCCCGTTCCTCTGACGAAAGCGGTTAGAGGGAGAAAAGCGTCCTTTGCTTTCGCTTTCCCGCAAGGAGCTCGGCAGATCTGCCCTTCGCGAAGGGCCGTTTTCCCCCGGAGAACTGCCTCGCCGTAGCCCGGTTCTGGAAGTGGAACGAGTATGCAGTGCTAGCGTTCAGCTATTGTGAAGGCTCGCTTTGGCCCAGGGCAAACGAAGCGCCGGGGGAAATCTTAGCAGAGCCCGGCGCCTTTCCACGGTTCAAAGCGTGGAACTGCAGACTCTTTTGCAAAGAAGAGAGCGCCCAGGCAACAGCAGCCCGCACGTTTCTCAGTGAAAGGGAGAACTCCCTGACTTCATCCAGTCCTCTGAGCAAAGCAGGCAGAGGGAGAGAAACTTTCTTTCCTTCCTCTTTCCTGCCACGAATTCCTCGTTTGCTCTTGCAAACGCAGGGCTTCTTCGGAAAAACTACGCCGCGGTGCAGGGACCCTTCCAGAGGAGCAACGACATAGTTTGAGCTGGAAGGGCTTGGCAGAGCAGCCGGGGAGAAAAGGCCTCTTGCTATTCTCTTTTCTTTCTGCCTGAATGCGGTCAATTCGCACTTGCCAAAGCAAGGTTTCCCAGCACAAACTACAAAGCAGCAGCTCTCTCCTGGCAGAGGAAGTGCCATGCAGTGTTGCCCTGGCGAGATAGTGTTCCTACAGTGAGGCCCAGGGAAAACACACTGCCTAGAGAAATCCTAGCAAAGCCCTGTGTTTCCCCACAGGAATGTATGTCACTTTCAGTTCTTTGCCAGCCACGGAGCTCAGAGGCAACGTCAGATTGTGTGTATCTCAGGGAGAGAAAGAACACTGTGACTTCCCCCGTTCCTCTGACGAAAGCGGTTAGAGGGAGAAAAGCGTCCTTTGCTTTCGCTTTCCCGCAAGGAGCTCGGCAGATCTGCCCTTCGCGAAGGGCCGTTTTCCCCCGGAGAACTGCCTCGCCGTAGCCCGGTTCTGGAAGTGGAACGAGTATGCAGTGCTAGCGTTCAGCTATTGTGAAGGCTCGCTTTGGCCCAGGGCAAACGAAGCGCCGGGGGAAATCTTAGCAGAGCCCGGCGCCTTTCCACGGTTCAAAGCGTGGAACTGCAGACTCTTTTGCAAAGAAGAGAGCGCCCAGGCAACAGCAGCCCGCACGTTTCTCAGTGAAAGGGAGAACTCCCTGACTTCATCCAGTCCTCTGAGCAAAGCAGGCAGAGGGAGAGAAACTTTCTTTCCTTCCTCTTTCCTGCCACGAATTCCTCGTTTGCTCTTGCAAACGCAGGGCTTCTTCGGAAAAACTACGCCGCGGTGCAGGGACCCTTCCAGAGGAGCAACGACATAGTTTGAGCTGGAAGGGCTTGGCAGAGCAGCCGGGGAGAAAAGGCCTCTTGCTATTCTCTTTTCTTTCTGCCTGAATGCGGTCAATTCGCACTTGCCAAAGCAAGGTTTCCCAGCACAAACTACAAAGCAGCAGCTCTCTCCTGGCAGAGGAAGTGCCATGCAGTGTTGCCCTGGCGAGATAGTGTTGCTACAGTGAGGCCCAGGGAAAACACACTGCCTAGAGAAATCCTAGCAAAGCCCTGTGTTTCCCCACAGGAATGTATGTCACTTTCAGTTCTTTGCCAGCCACGGAGCTCAGAGGCAACGTCAGATTGTGTGTATCTCAGGGAGAGAAAGAACACTGTGACTTCCCCCGTTCCTCTGACGAAAGCGGTTAGAGGGAGAAAAGCGTCCTTTGCTTTCGCTTTCCCGCAAGGAGCTCGGCAGATCTGCCCTTCGCGAAGGGCCGTTTTCCCCCGGAGAACTGCCTCGCCGTAGCCCGGTTCTGGAAGTGGAACGAGTATGCAGTGTTAGCGTTCAGCTATTGTGAAGGCTCGCTTTGGCCCAGGGCAAACGAAGCGCCGGGGGAAATCTTAGCAGAGCCCGGCGCCTTTCCACGGTTCAAAGCGTGGAACTGCAGACTCTTTTGCAAAGAAGAGAGCGCCCAGGCAACAGCAGCCCGCACGTTTCTCAGTGAAAGGGAGAACTCCCTGAATTCATCCAGTCCTCTGAGCAAAGCAGGCAGAGGGAGAGAAACTTTCTTTCCTTCCTCTTTCCTGCCACGAATTCCTCGTTTGCTCTTGCAAACGCAGGGCTTCTTCGGAAAAACTACGCCGCGGTGCAGGGATCCTTCCAGAGGAGCAACGACATAGTTTGAGCTGGAAGGGCTTGGCAGAGCAGCCGGGGAGAAAAGGCCTCTTGCTATTCTCTTTTCTTTCTGCCTGAATGCGGTCAATTCGCACTTGCCAAAGCAAGGTTTCCCAGCACAAACTACAAAGCAGCAGCTCTCTCCTGGCAGAGGAAGTGCCATGCAGTGTTGCCCTGGCGAGATAGTGTTGCTACAGTGAGGCCCAGGGAAAACACACTGCCTAGAGAAATCCTAGCAAAGCCCTGTGTTTCCCCACAGGAATGTATGTCACTTTCAGTTCTTTGCCAGCCACGGAGCTCAGAGGCAACGTCAGATTGTGTGTATCTCAGGGAGAGAAAGAACACTGTGACTTCCCCCGTTCCTCTGACGAAAGCGGTTAGAGGGAGAAAAGCGTCCTTTGCTTTCGCTTTCCCGCAAGGAGCTCGGCAGATCTGCCCTTCGCGAAGGGCCGTTTTCCCCCGGAGAACTGCCTCGCCGTAGCCCGGTTCTGGAAGTGGAACGAGTATGCAGTGCTAGCGTTCAGCTATTGTGAAGGCTCGCTTTGGCCCAGGGCAAACGAAGCGCCGGGGGAAATCTTAGCAGAGCCCGGCGCCTTTCCACGGTTCAAAGCGTGGAACTGCAGATTCTTTTGCAAAGAAGAGAGCGCCCAGGCAACAGCAGCCCGCACGTTTCTCAGTGAAAGGGAGAACTCCCTGACTTCATCCAGTCCTCTGAGCAAAGCAGGCAGAGGGAGAGAAACTTTCTTTCCTTCCTCTTTCCTGCCACGAATTCCTCGTTTGCTCTTGCAAACGCAGGGCTTCTTCGGAAAAACTACGCCGCGGTGCAGGGATCCTTCCAGAGGAGCAACGACATAGTTTGAGCTGGAAGGGCTTGGCAGAGCAGCCGGGGAGAAAAGGCCTCTTGCTATTCTCTTTTCTTTCTGCCTGAATGCGGTCAATTCGCACTTGCCAAAGCAAGGTTTCCCAGCACAAACTACAAAGCAGCAGCTCTCTCCTGGCAGAGGAAGTGCCATGCAGTGTTGCCCTGGCGAGATAGTGTTGCTACAGTGAGGCCCAGGGAAAACACACTGCCTAGAGAAATCCTAGCAAAGCCCTGTGTTTCCCCACAGGAATGTATGTCACTTTCAGTTCTTTGCCAGCCACGGAGCTCAGAGGCAACGTCAGATTGTGTGTATCTCAGGGAGAGAAAGAACACTGTGACTTCCCCCGTTCCTCTGACGAAAGCGGTTAGAGGGAGAAAAGCGTCCTTTGCTTTCGCTTTCCCGCAAGGAGCTCGGCAGATCTGCCCTTCGCGAAGGGCCGTTTTCCCCCGGAGAACTGCCTCGCCGTAGCCCGGTTCTGGAAGTGGAACGAGTATGCAGTGCTAGCGTTCAGCTATTGTGAAGGCTCGCTTTGGCCCAGGGCAAACGAAGCGCCGGGGGAAATCTTAGCAGAGCCCGGCGCCTTTCCACGGTTCAAAGCGTGGAACTGCAGACTCTTTTGCAAAGAAGAGAGCGCCCAGGCAACAGCAGCCCGCACGTTTCTCAGTGAAAGGGAGAACTCCCTGACTTCATCCAGTCCTCTGAGCAAAGCAGGCAGAGGGAGAGAAACTTTCTTTCCTTCCTCTTTCCTGCCACGAATTCCTCGTTTGCTCTTGCAAACGCAGGGCTTCTTCGGAAAAACTACGCCGCGGTGCAGGGACCCTTCCAGAGGAGCAACGACATAGTTTGAGCTGGAAGGGCTTGGCAGAGCAGCCGGGGAGAAAAGGCCTCTTGCTATTCTCTTTTCTTTCTGCCTGAATGCGGTCAATTCGCACTTGCCAAAGCAAGGTTTCCCAGCACAAACTACAAAGCAGCAGCTCTCTCCTGGCAGAGGAAGTGCCATGCAGTGTTGCCCTGGCGAGATAGTGTTGCTACAGTGAGGCCCAGGGAAAACACACTGCCTAGAGAAATCCTAGCAAAGCCCTGTGTTTCCCCACAGGAATGTATGTCACTTTCAGTTCTTTGCCAGCCACGGAGCTCAGAGGCAACGTCAGATTGTGTGTATCTCAGGGAGAGAAAGAACACTGTGACTTCCCCCGTTCCTCTGACGAAAGCGGTTAGAGGGAGAAAAGCGTCCTTTGCTTTCGCTTTCCCGCAAGGAGCTCGGCAGATCTGCCCTTCGCGAAGGGCCGTTTTCCCCCGGAGAACTGCCTCGCCGTAGCCCGGTTCTGGAAGTGGAACGAGTATGCAGTGCTAGCGTTCAGCTATTGTGAAGGCTCGCTTTGGCCCAGGGCAAACGAAGCGCCGGGGGAAATCTTAGCAGAGCCCGGCGCCTTTCCACGGTTCAAAGCGTGGAACTGCAGACTCTTTTGCAAAGAAGAGAGCGCCCAGGCAACAGCAGCCCGCACGTTTCTCAGTGAAAGGGAGAACTCCCTGACTTCATCCAGTCCTCTGAGCAAAGCAGGCAGAGGGAGAGAAACTTTCTTTCCTTCCTCTTTCCTGCCACGAATTCCTCGTTTGCTCTTGCAAACGCAGGGCTTCTTCGGAAAAACTACGCCGCGGTGCAGGGATCCTTCCAGAGGAGCAACGACATAGTTTGAGCTGGAAGGGCTTGGCAGAGCAGCCGGGGAGAAAAGGCCTCTTGCTATTCTCTTTTCTTTCTGCCTGAATGCGGTCAATTCGCACTTGCCAAAGCAAGGTTTCCCAGCACAAACTACAAAGCAGCAGCTCTCTCCTGGCAGAGGAAGTGCCATGCAGTGTTGCCCTGGCGAGATAGTGTTGCTACAGTGAGGCCCAGGGAAAACACACTGCCTAGAGAAATCCTAGCAAAGCCCTGTGTTTCCCCACAGGAATGTATGTCACTTTCAGTTCTTTGCCAGCCACGGAGCTCAGAGGCAACGTCAGATTGTGTGTATCTCAGGGAGAGAAAGAACACTGTGACTTCCCCCGTTCCTCTGACGAAAGCGGTTAGAGGGAGAAAAGCGTCCTTTGCTTTCGCTTTCCCGCAAGGAGCTCGGCAGATCTGCCCTTCGCGAAGGGCCGTTTTCCCCCGGAGAACTGCCTCGCCGTAGCCCGGTTCTGGAAGTGGAACGAGTATGCAGTGCTAGCGTTCAGCTATTGTGAAGGCTCGCTTTGGCCCAGGGCAAACGAAGCGCCGGGGGAAATCTTAGCAGAGCCCGGCGCCTTTCCACGGTTCAAAGCGTGGAACTGCAGATTCTTTTGCAAAGAAGAGAGCGCCCAGGCAACAGCAGCCCGCACGTTTCTCAGTGAAAGGGAGAACTCCCTGACTTCATCCAGTCCTCTGAGCAAAGCAGGCAGAGGGAGAGAAACTTTCTTTCCTTCCTCTTTCCTGCCACGAATTCCTCGTTTGCTCTTGCAAACGCAGGGCTTCTTCGGAAAAACTACGCCGCGGTGCAGGGACCCTTCCAGAGGAGCAACGACATAGTTTGAGCTGGAAGGGCTTGGCAGAGCAGCCGGGGAGAAAAGGCCTCTTGCTATTCTCTTTTCTTTCTGCCTGAATGCGGTCAATTCGCACTTGCCAAAGCAAGGTTTCCCAGCACAAACTACAAAGCAGCAGCTCTCTCCTGGCAGAGGAAGTGCCATGCAGTGTTGCCCTGGCGAGATAGTGTTGCTACAGTGAGGCCCAGGGAAAACACACTGCCTAGAGAAATCCTAGCAAAGCCCTGTGTTTCCCCACAGGAATGTATGTCACTTTCAGTTCTTTGCCAGCCACGGAGCTCAGAGGCAACGTCAGATTGTGTGTATCTCAGGGAGAGAAAGAACACTGTGACTTCCCCCGTTCCTCTGACGAAAGCGGTTAGAGGGAGAAAAGCGTCCTTTGCTTTCGCTTTCCCGCAAGGAGCTCGGCAGATCTGCCCTTCGCGAAGGGCCGTTTTCCCCCGGAGAACTGCCTCGCCGTAGCCCGGTTCTGGAAGTGGAACGAGTATGCAGTGCTAGCGTTCAGCTATTGTGAAGGCTCGCTTTGGCCCAGGGCAAACGAAGCGCCGGGGGAAATCTTAGCAGAGCCCGGCGCCTTTCCACGGTTCAAAGCGTGGAACTGCAGACTCTTTTGCAAAGAAGAGAGCGCCCAGGCAACAGCAGCCCGCACGTTTCTCAGTGAAAGGGAGAACTCCCTGACTTCATCCAGTCCTCTGAGCAAAGCAGGCAGAGGGAGAGAAACTTTCTTTCCTTCCTCTTTCCTGCCACGAATTCCTCGTTTGCTCTTGCAAACGCAGGGCTTCTTCGGAAAAACTACGCCGCGGTGCAGGGACCCTTCCAGAGGAGCAACGACATAGTTTGAGCTGGAAGGGCTTGGCAGAGCAGCCGGGGAGAAAAGGCCTCTTGCTATTCTCTTTTCTTTCTGCCTGAATGCGGTCAATTCGCACTTGCCAAAGCAAGGTTTCCCAGCACAAACTACAAAGCAGCAGCTCTCTCCTGGCAGAGGAAGTGCCATGCAGTGTTGCCCTGGCGAGATAGTGTTGCTACAGTGAGGCCCAGGGAAAACACACTGCCTAGAGAAATCCTAGCAAAGCCCTGTGTTTCCCCACAGGAATGTATGTCACTTTCAGTTCTTTGCCAGCCACGGAGCTCAGAGGCAACGTCAGATTGTGTGTATCTCAGGGAGAGAAAGAACACTGTGACTTCCCCCGTTCCTCTGACGAAAGCGGTTAGAGGGAGAAAAGCGTCCTTTGCTTTCGCTTTCCCGCAAAGAGCTCGGCAGATCTGCCCTTCGCGAAGGGCCGTTTTCCCCCGGAGAACTGCCTCGCCGTAGCCCGGTTCTGGAAGTGGAACGAGTATGCAGTGTTAGCGTTCAGCTATTGTGAAGGCTCGCTTTGGCCCAGGGCAAACGAAGCGCCGGGGGAAATCTTAGCAGAGCCCGGCGCCTTTCCACGGTTCAAAGCGTGGAACTGCAGACTCTTTTGCAAAGAAGAGAGCGCCCAGGCAACAGCAGCCCGCACGTTTCTCAGTGAAAGGGAGAACTCCCTGAATTCATCCAGTCCTCTGAGCAAAGCAGGCAGAGGGAGAGAAACTTTCTTTCCTTCCTCTTTCCTGCCACGAATTCCTCGTTTGCTCTTGCAAACGCAGGGCTTCTTCGGAAAAACTACGCCGCGGTGCAGGGATCCTTCCAGAGGAGCAACGACATAGTTTGAGCTGGAAGGGCTTGGCAGAGCAGCCGGGGAGAAAAGGCCTCTTGCTATTCTCTTTTCTTTCTGCCTGAATGCGGTCAATTCGCACTTGCCAAAGCAAGGTTTCCCAGCACAAACTACAAAGCAGCAGCTCTCTCCTGGCAGAGGAAGTGCCATGCAGTGTTGCCCTGGCGAGATAGTGTTGCTACAGTGAGGCCCAGGGAAAACACACTGCCTAGAGAAATCCTAGCAAAGCCCTGTGTTTCCCCACAGGAATGTATGTCACTTTCAGTTCTTTGCCAGCCACGGAGCTCAGAGGCAACGTCAGATTGTGTGTATCTCAGGGAGAGAAAGAACACTGTGACTTCCCCCGTTCCTCTGACGAAAGCGGTTAGAGGGAGAAAAGCGTCCTTTGCTTTCGCTTTCCCGCAAGGAGCTCGGCAGATCTGCCCTTCGCGAAGGGCCGTTTTCCCCCGGAGAACTGCCTCGCCGTAGCCCGGTTCTGGAAGTGGAACGAGTATGCAGTGCTAGCGTTCAGCTATTGTGAAGGCTCGCTTTGGCCCAGGGCAAACGAAGCGCCGGGGGAAATCTTAGCAGAGCCCGGCGCCTTTCCACGGTTCAAAGCGTGGAACTGCAGACTCTTTTGCAAAGAAGAGAGCGCCCAGGCAACAGCAGCCCGCACGTTTCTCAGTGAAAGGGAGAACTCCCTGACTTCATCCAGTCCTCTGAGCAAAGCAGGCAGAGGGAGAGAAACTTTCTTTCCTTCCTCTTTCCTGCCACGAATTCCTCGTTTGCTCTTGCAAACGCAGGGCTTCTTCGGAAAAACTACGCCGCGGTGCAGGGATCCTTCCAGAGGAGCAACGACATAGTTTGAGCTGGAAGGGCTTGGCAGAGCAGCCGGGGAGAAAAGGCCTCTTGCTATTCTCTTTTCTTTCTGCCTGAATGCGGTCAATTCGCACTTGCCAAAGCAAGGTTTCCCAGCACAAACTACAAAGCAGCAGCTCTCTCCTGGCAGAGGAAGTGCCATGCAGTGTTGCCCTGGCGAGATAGTGTTGCTACAGTGAGGCCCAGGGAAAACACACTGCCTAGAGAAATCCTAGCAAAGCCCTGTGTTTCCCCACAGGAATGTATGTCACTTTCAGTTCTTTGCCAGCCACGGAGCTCAGAGGCAACGTCAGATTGTGTGTATCTCAGGGAGAGAAAGAACACTGTGACTTCCCCCGTTCCTCTGACGAAAGCGGTTAGAGGGAGAAAAGCGTCCTTTGCTTTCGCTTTCCCGCAAGGAGCTCGGCAGATCTGCCCTTCGCGAAGGGCCGTTTTCCCCCGGAGAACTGCCTCGCCGTAGCCCGGTTCTGGAAGTGGAACGAGTATGCAGTGCTAGCGTTCAGCTATTGTGAAGGCTCGCTTTGGCCCAGGGCAAACGAAGCGCCGGGGGAAATCTTAGCAGAGCCCGGCGCCTTTCCACGGTTCAAAGCGTGGAACTGCAGACTCTTTTGCAAAGAAGAGAGCGCCCAGGCAACAGCAGCCCGCACGTTTCTCAGTGAAAGGGAGAACTCCCTGACTTCATCCAGTCCTCTGAGCAAAGCAGGCAGAGGGAGAGAAACTTTCTTTCCTTCCTCTTTCCTGCCACGAATTCCTCGTTTGCTCTTGCAAACGCAGGGCTTCTTCGGAAAAACTACGCCGCGGTGCAGGGATCCTTCCAGAGGAGCAACGACATAGTTTGAGCTGGAAGGGCTTGGCAGAGCAGCCGGGGAGAAAAGGCCTCTTGCTATTCTCTTTTCTTTCTGCCTGAATGCGGTCAATTCGCACTTGCCAAAGCAAGGTTTCCCAGCACAAACTACAAAGCAGCAGCTCTCTCCTGGCAGAGGAAGTGCCATGCAGTGTTGCCCTGGCGAGATAGTGTTGCTACAGTGAGGCCCAGGGAAAACACACTGCCTAGAGAAATCCTAGCAAAGCCCTGTGTTTCCCCACAGGAATGTATGTCACTTTCAGTTCTTTGCCAGCCACGGAGCTCAGAGGCAACGTCAGATTGTGTGTATCTCAGGGAGAGAAAGAACACTGTGACTTCCCCCGTTCCTCTGACGAAAGCGGTTAGAGGGAGAAAAGCGTCCTTTGCTTTCGCTTTCCCGCAAGGAGCTCGGCAGATCTGCCCTTCGCGAAGGGCCGTTTTCCCCCGGAGAACTGCCTCGCCGTAGCCCGGTTCTGGAAGTGGAACGAGTATGCAGTGCTAGCGTTCAGCTATTGTGAAGGCTCGCTTTGGCCCAGGGCAAACGAAGCGCCGGGGGAAATCTTAGCAGAGCCCGGCGCCTTTCCACGGTTCAAAGCGTGGAACTGCAGACTCTTTTGCAAAGAAGAGAGCGCCCAGGCAACAGCAGCCCGCACGTTTCTCAGTGAAAGGGAGAACTCCCTGACTTCATCCAGTCCTCTGAGCAAAGCAGGCAGAGGGAGAGAAACTTTCTTTCCTTCCTCTTTCCTGCCACGAATTCCTCGTTTGCTCTTGCAAACGCAGGGCTTCTTCGGAAAAACTACGCCGCGGTGCAGGGATCCTTCCAGAGGAGCAACGACATAGTTTGAGCTGGAAGGGCTTGGCAGAGCAGCCGGGGAGAAAAGGCCTCTTGCTATTCTCTTTTCTTTCTGCCTGAATGCGGTCAATTCGCACTTGCCAAAGCAAGGTTTCCCAGCACAAACTACAAAGCAGCAGCTCTCTCCTGGCAGAGGAAGTGCCATGCAGTGTTGCCCTGGCGAGATAGTGTTGCTACAGTGAGGCCCAGGGAAAACACACTGCCTAGAGAAATCCTAGCAAAGCCCTGTGTTTCCCCACAGGAATGTATGTCACTTTCAGTTCTTTGCCAGCCACGGAGCTCAGAGGCAACGTCAGATTGTGTGTATCTCAGGGAGAGAAAGAACACTGTGACTTCCCCCGTTCCTCTGACGAAAGCGGTTAGAGGGAGAAAAGCGTCCTTTGCTTTCGCTTTCCCGCAAGGAGCTCGGCAGATCTGCCCTTCGCGAAGGGCCGTTTTCCCCCGGAGAACTGCCTCGCCGTAGCCCGGTTCTGGAAGTGGAACGAGTATGCAGTGCTAGCGTTCAGCTATTGTGAAGGCTCGCTTTGGCCCAGGGCAAACGAAGCGCCGGGGGAAATCTTAGCAGAGCCCGGCGCCTTTCCACGGTTCAAAGCGTGGAACTGCAGACTCTTTTGCAAAGAAGAGAGCGCCCAGGCAACAGCAGCCCGCACGTTTCTCAGTGAAAGGGAGAACTCCCTGACTTCATCCAGTCCTCTGAGCAAAGCAGGCAGAGGGAGAGAAACTTTCTTTCCTTCCTCTTTCCTGCCACGATCCTCGTTTGCTCTTGCAAACGCAGGGCTTCTTCGGAAAAACTACGCCGCGGTGCAGGGATCCTTCCAGAGGAGCAACGACATAGTTTGAGCTGGAAGGGCTTGGCAGAGCAGCCGGGGAGAAAAGGCCTCTTGCTATTCTCTTTTCTTTCTGCCTGAATGCGGTCAATTCGCACTTGCCAAAGCAAGGTTTCCCAGCACAAACTACAAAGCAGCAGCTCTCTCCTGGCAGAGGAAGTGCCATGCAGTGTTGCCCTGGCGAGATAGTGTTGCTACAGTGAGGCCCAGGGAAAACACACTGCCTAGAGAAATCCTAGCAAAGCCCTGTGTTTCCCCACAGGAATGTATGTCACTTTCAGTTCTTTGCCAGCCACGGAGCTCAGAGGCAACGTCAGATTGTGTGTATCTCAGGGAGAGAAAGAACACTGTGACTTCCCCCGTTCCTCTGACGAAAGCGGTTAGAGGGAGAAAAGCGTCCTTTGCTTTCGCTTTCCCGCAAGGAGCTCGGCAGATCTGCCCTTCGCGAAGGGCCGTTTTCCCCCGGAGAACTGCCTCGCCGTAGCCCGGTTCTGGAAGTGGAACGAGTATGCAGTGCTAGCGTTCAGCTATTGTGAAGGCTCGCTTTGGCCCAGGGCAAACGAAGCGCCGGGGGAAATCTTAGCAGAGCCCGGCGCCTTTCCACGGTTCAAAGCGTGGAACTGCAGACTCTTTTGCAAAGAAGAGAGCGCCCAGGCAACAGCAGCCCGCACGTTTCTCAGTGAAAGGGAGAACTCCCTGACTTCATCCAGTCCTCTGAGCAAAGCAGGCAGAGGGAGAGAAACTTTCTTTCCTTCCTCTTTCCTGCCACGAATTCCTCGTTTGCTCTTGCAAACGCAGGGCTTCTTCGGAAAAACTACGCCGCGGTGCAGGGACCCTTCCAGAGGAGCAACGACATAGTTTGAGCTGGAAGGGCTTGGCAGAGCAGCCGGGGAGAAAAGGCCTCTTGCTATTCTCTTTTCTTTCTGCCTGAATGCGGTCAATTCGCACTTGCCAAAGCAAGGTTTCCCAGCACAAACTACAAAGCAGCAGCTCTCTCCTGGCAGAGGAAGTGCCATGCAGTGTTGCCCTGGCGAGATAGTGTTGCTACAGTGAGGCCCAGGGAAAACACACTGCCTAGAGAAATCCTAGCAAAGCCCTGTGTTTCCCCACAGGAATGTATGTCACTTTCAGTTCTTTGCCAGCCACGGAGCTCAGAGGCAACGTCAGATTGTGTGTATCTCAGGGAGAGAAAGAACACTGTGACTTCCCCCGTTCCTCTGACGAAAGCGGTTAGAGGGAGAAAAGCGTCCTTTGCTTTCGCTTTCCCGCAAAGAGCTCGGCAGATCTGCCCTTCGCGAAGGGCCGTTTTCCCCCGGAGAACTGCCTCGCCGTAGCCCGGTTCTGGAAGTGGAACGAGTATGCAGTGTTAGCGTTCAGCTATTGTGAAGGCTCGCTTTGGCCCAGGGCAAACGAAGCGCCGGGGGAAATCTTAGCAGAGCCCGGCGCCTTTCCACGGTTCAAAGCGTGGAACTGCAGACTCTTTTGCAAAGAAGAGAGCGCCCAGGCAACAGCAGCCCGCACGTTTCTCAGTGAAAGGGAGAACTCCCTGAATTCATCCAGTCCTCTGAGCAAAGCAGGCAGAGGGAGAGAAACTTTCTTTCCTTCCTCTTTCCTGCCACGAATTCCTCGTTTGCTCTTGCAAACGCAGGGCTTCTTCGGAAAAACTACGCCGCGGTGCAGGGATCCTTCCAGAGGAGCAACGACATAGTTTGAGCTGGAAGGGCTTGGCAGAGCAGCCGGGGAGAAAAGGCCTCTTGCTATTCTCTTTTCTTTCTGCCTGAATGCGGTCAATTCGCACTTGCCAAAGCAAGGTTTCCCAGCACAAACTACAAAGCAGCAGCTCTCTCCTGGCAGAGGAAGTGCCATGCAGTGTTGCCCTGGCGAGATAGTGTTGCTACAGTGAGGCCCAGGGAAAACACACTGCCTAGAGAAATCCTAGCAAAGCCCTGTGTTTCCCCACAGGAATGTATGTCACTTTCAGTTCTTTGCCAGCCACGGAGCTCAGAGGCAACGTCAGATTGTGTGTATCTCAGGGAGAGAAAGAACACTGTGACTTCCCCCGTTCCTCTGACGAAAGCGGTTAGAGGGAGAAAAGCGTCCTTTGCTTTCGCTTTCCCGCAAGGAGCTCGGCAGATCTGCCCTTCGCGAAGGGCCGTTTTCCCCCGGAGAACTGCCTCGCCGTAGCCCGGTTCTGGAAGTGGAACGAGTATGCAGTGCTAGCGTTCAGCTATTGTGAAGGCTCGCTTTGGCCCAGGGCAAACGAAGCGCCGGGGGAAATCTTAGCAGAGCCCGGCGCCTTTCCACGGTTCAAAGCGTGGAACTGCAGACTCTTTTGCAAAGAAGAGAGCGCCCAGGCAACAGCAGCCCGCACGTTTCTCAGTGAAAGGGAGAACTCCCTGACTTCATCCAGTCCTCTGAGCAAAGCAGGCAGAGGGAGAGAAACTTTCTTTCCTTCCTCTTTCCTGCCACGAATTCCTCGTTTGCTCTTGCAAACGCAGGGCTTCTTCGGAAAAACTACGCCGCGGTGCAGGGATCCTTCCAGAGGAGCAACGACATAGTTTGAGCTGGAAGGGCTTGGCAGAGCAGCCGGGGAGAAAAGGCCTCTTGCTATTCTCTTTTCTTTCTGCCTGAATGCGGTCAATTCGCACTTGCCAAAGCAAGGTTTCCCAGCACAAACTACAAAGCAGCAGCTCTCTCCTGGCAGAGGAAGTGCCATGCAGTGTTGCCCTGGCGAGATAGTGTTGCTACAGTGAGGCCCAGGGAAAACACACTGCCTAGAGAAATCCTAGCAAAGCCCTGTGTTTCCCCACAGGAATGTATGTCACTTTCAGTTCTTTGCCAGCCACGGAGCTCAGAGGCAACGTCAGATTGTGTGTATCTCAGGGAGAGAAAGAACACTGTGACTTCCCCCGTTCCTCTGACGAAAGCGGTTAGAGGGAGAAAAGCGTCCTTTGCTTTCGCTTTCCCGCAAGGAGCTCGGCAGATCTGCCCTTCGCGAAGGGCCGTTTTCCCCCGGAGAACTGCCTCGCCGTAGCCCGGTTCTGGAAGTGGAACGAGTATGCAGTGCTAGCGTTCAGCTATTGTGAAGGCTCGCTTTGGCCCAGGGCAAACGAAGCGCCGGGGGAAATCTTAGCAGAGCCCGGCGCCTTTCCACGGTTCAAAGCGTGGAACTGCAGACTCTTTTGCAAAGAAGAGAGCGCCCAGGCAACAGCAGCCCGCACGTTTCTCAGTGAAAGGGAGAACTCCCTGACTTCATCCAGTCCTCTGAGCAAAGCAGGCAGAGGGAGAGAAACTTTCTTTCCTTCCTCTTTCCTGCCACGAATTCCTCGTTTGCTCTTGCAAACGCAGGGCTTCTTCGGAAAAACTACGCCGCGGTGCAGGGATCCTTCCAGAGGAGCAACGACATAGTTTGAGCTGGAAGGGCTTGGCAGAGCAGCCGGGGAGAAAAGGCCTCTTGCTATTCTCTTTTCTTTCTGCCTGAATGCGGTCAATTCGCACTTGCCAAAGCAAGGTTTCCCAGCACAAACTACAAAGCAGCAGCTCTCTCCTGGCAGAGGAAGTGCCATGCAGTGTTGCCCTGGCGAGATAGTGTTGCTACAGTGAGGCCCAGGGAAAACACACTGCCTAGAGAAATCCTAGCAAAGCCCTGTGTTTCCCCACAGGAATGTATGTCACTTTCAGTTCTTTGCCAGCCACGGAGCTCAGAGGCAACGTCAGATTGTGTGTATCTCAGGGAGAGAAAGAACACTGTGACTTCCCCCGTTCCTCTGACGAAAGCGGTTAGAGGGAGAAAAGCGTCCTTTGCTTTCGCTTTCCCGCAAGGAGCTCGGCAGATCTGCCCTTCGCGAAGGGCCGTTTTCCCCCGGAGAACTGCCTCGCCGTAGCCCGGTTCTGGAAGTGGAACGAGTATGCAGTGCTAGCGTTCAGCTATTGTGAAGGCTCGCTTTGGCCCAGGGCAAACGAAGCGCCGGGGGAAATCTTAGCAGAGCCCGGCGCCTTTCCACGGTTCAAAGCGTGGAACTGCAGACTCTTTTGCAAAGAAGAGAGCGCCCAGGCAACAGCAGCCCGCACGTTTCTCAGTGAAAGGGAGAACTCCCTGACTTCATCCAGTCCTCTGAGCAAAGCAGGCAGAGGGAGAGAAACTTTCTTTCCTTCCTCTTTCCTGCCACGAATTCCTCGTTTGCTCTTGCAAACGCAGGGCTTCTTCGGAAAAACTACGCCGCGGTGCAGGGATCCTTCCAGAGGAGCAACGACATAGTTTGAGCTGGAAGGGCTTGGCAGAGCAGCCGGGGAGAAAAGGCCTCTTGCTATTCTCTTTTCTTTCTGCCTGAATGCGGTCAATTCGCACTTGCCAAAGCAAGGTTTCCCAGCACAAACTACAAAGCAGCAGCTCTCTCCTGGCAGAGGAAGTGCCATGCAGTGTTGCCCTGGCGAGATAGTGTTGCTACAGTGAGGCCCAGGGAAAACACACTGCCTAGAGAAATCCTAGCAAAGCCCTGTGTTTCCCCACAGGAATGTATGTCACTTTCAGTTCTTTGCCAGCCACGGAGCTCAGAGGCAACGTCAGATTGTGTGTATCTCAGGGAGAGAAAGAACACTGTGACTTCCCCCGTTCCTCTGACGAAAGCGGTTAGAGGGAGAAAAGCGTCCTTTGCTTTCGCTTTCCCGCAAGGAGCTCGGCAGATCTGCCCTTCGCGAAGGGCCGTTTTCCCCCGGAGAACTGCCTCGCCGTAGCCCGGTTCTGGAAGTGGAACGAGTATGCAGTGCTAGCGTTCAGCTATTGTGAAGGCTCGCTTTGGCCCAGGGCAAACGAAGCGCCGGGGGAAATCTTAGCAGAGCCCGGCGCCTTTCCACGGTTCAAAGCGTGGAACTGCAGACTCTTTTGCAAAGAAGAGAGCGCCCAGGCAACAGCAGCCCGCACGTTTCTCAGTGAAAGGGAGAACTCCCTGACTTCATCCAGTCCTCTGAGCAAAGCAGGCAGAGGGAGAGAAACTTTCTTTCCTTCCTCTTTCCTGCCACGATCCTCGTTTGCTCTTGCAAACGCAGGGCTTCTTCGGAAAAACTACGCCGCGGTGCAGGGATCCTTCCAGAGGAGCAACGACATAGTTTGAGCTGGAAGGGCTTGGCAGAGCAGCCGGGGAGAAAAGGCCTCTTGCTATTCTCTTTTCTTTCTGCCTGAATGCGGTCAATTCGCACTTGCCAAAGCAAGGTTTCCCAGCACAAACTACAAAGCAGCAGCTCTCTCCTGGCAGAGGAAGTGCCATGCAGTGTTGCCCTGGCGAGATAGTGTTGCTACAGTGAGGCCCAGGGAAAACACACTGCCTAGAGAAATCCTAGCAAAGCCCTGTGTTTCCCCACAGGAATGTATGTCACTTTCAGTTCTTTGCCAGCCACGGAGCTCAGAGGCAACGTCAGATTGTGTGTATCTCAGGGAGAGAAAGAACACTGTGACTTCCCCCGTTCCTCTGACGAAAGCGGTTAGAGGGAGAAAAGCGTCCTTTGCTTTCGCTTTCCCGCAAGGAGCTCGGCAGATCTGCCCTTCGCGAAGGGCCGTTTTCCCCCGGAGAACTGCCTCGCCGTAGCCCGGTTCTGGAAGTGGAACGAGTATGCAGTGCTAGCGTTCAGCTATTGTGAAGGCTCGCTTTGGCCCAGGGCAAACGAAGCGCCGGGGGAAATCTTAGCAGAGCCCGGCGCCTTTCCACGGTTCAAAGCGTGGAACTGCAGACTCTTTTGCAAAGAAGAGAGCGCCCAGGCAACAGCAGCCCGCACGTTTCTCAGTGAAAGGGAGAACTCCCTGACTTCATCCAGTCCTCTGAGCAAAGCAGGCAGAGGGAGAGAAACTTTCTTTCCTTCCTCTTTCCTGCCACGAATTCCTCGTTTGCTCTTGCAAACGCAGGGCTTCTTCGGAAAAACTACGCCGCGGTGCAGGGATCCTTCCAGAGGAGCAACGACATAGTTTGAGCTGGAAGGGCTTGGCAGAGCAGCCGGGGAGAAAAGGCCTCTTGCTATTCTCTTTTCTTTCTGCCTGAATGCGGTCAATTCGCACTTGCCAAAGCAAGGTTTCCCAGCACAAACTACAAAGCAGCAGCTCTCTCCTGGCAGAGGAAGTGCCATGCAGTGTTGCCCTGGCGAGATAGTGTTGCTACAGTGAGGCCCAGGGAAAACACACTGCCTAGAGAAATCCTAGCAAAGCCCTGTGTTTCCCCACAGGAATGTATGTCACTTTCAGTTCTTTGCCAGCCACGGAGCTCAGAGGCAACGTCAGATTGTGTGTATCTCAGGGAGAGAAAGAACACTGTGACTTCCCCCGTTCCTCTGACGAAAGCGGTTAGAGGGAGAAAAGCGTCCTTTGCTTTCGCTTTCCCGCAAGGAGCTCGGCAGATCTGCCCTTCGCGAAGGGCCGTTTTCCCCCGGAGAACTGCCTCGCCGTAGCCCGGTTCTGGAAGTGGAACGAGTATGCAGTGCTAGCGTTCAGCTATTGTGAAGGCTCGCTTTGGCCCAGGGCAAACGAAGCGCCGGGGGAAATCTTAGCAGAGCCCGGCGCCTTTCCACGGTTCAAAGCGTGGAACTGCAGACTCTTTTGCAAAGAAGAGAGCGCCCAGGCAACAGCAGCCCGCACGTTTCTCAGTGAAAGGGAGAACTCCCTGACTTCATCCAGTCCTCTGAGCAAAGCAGGCAGAGGGAGAGAAACTTTCTTTCCTTCCTCTTTCCTGCCACGAATTCCTCGTTTGCTCTTGCAAACGCAGGGCTTCTTCGGAAAAACTACGCCGCGGTGCAGGGATCCTTCCAGAGGAGCAACGACATAGTTTGAGCTGGAAGGGCTTGGCAGAGCAGCCGGGGAGAAAAGGCCTCTTGCTATTCTCTTTTCTTTCTGCCTGAATGCGGTCAATTCGCACTTGCCAAAGCAAGGTTTCCCAGCACAAACTACAAAGCAGCAGCTCTCTCCTGGCAGAGGAAGTGCCATGCAGTGTTGCCCTGGCGAGATAGTGTTGCTACAGTGAGGCCCAGGGAAAACACACTGCCTAGAGAAATCCTAGCAAAGCCCTGTGTTTCCCCACAGGAATGTATGTCACTTTCAGTTCTTTGCCAGCCACGGAGCTCAGAGGCAACGTCAGATTGTGTGTATCTCAGGGAGAGAAAGAACACTGTGACTTCCCCCGTTCCTCTGACGAAAGCGGTTAGAGGGAGAAAAGCGTCCTTTGCTTTCGCTTTCCCGCAAGGAGCTCGGCAGATCTGCCCTTCGCGAAGGGCCGTTTTCCCCCGGAGAACTGCCTCGCCGTAGCCCGGTTCTGGAAGTGGAACGAGTATGCAGTGCTAGCGTTCAGCTATTGTGAAGGCTCGCTTTGGCCCAGGGCAAACGAAGCGCCGGGGGAAATCTTAGCAGAGCCCGGCGCCTTTCCACGGTTCAAAGCGTGGAACTGCAGACTCTTTTGCAAAGAAGAGAGCGCCCAGGCAACAGCAGCCCGCACGTTTCTCAGTGAAAGGGAGAACTCCCTGACTTCATCCAGTCCTCTGAGCAAAGCAGGCAGAGGGAGAGAAACTTTCTTTCCTTCCTCTTTCCTGCCACGAATTCCTCGTTTGCTCTTGCAAACGCAGGGCTTCTTCGGAAAAACTACGCCGCGGTGCAGGGATCCTTCCAGAGGAGCAACGACATAGTTTGAGCTGGAAGGGCTTGGCAGAGCAGCCGGGGAGAAAAGGCCTCTTGCTATTCTCTTTTCTTTCTGCCTGAATGCGGTCAATTCGCACTTGCCAAAGCAAGGTTTCCCAGCACAAACTACAAAGCAGCAGCTCTCTCCTGGCAGAGGAAGTGCCATGCAGTGTTGCCCTGGCGAGATAGTGTTGCTACAGTGAGGCCCAGGGAAAACACACTGCCTAGAGAAATCCTAGCAAAGCCCTGTGTTTCCCCACAGGAATGTATGTCACTTTCAGTTCTTTGCCAGCCACGGAGCTCAGAGGCAACGTCAGATTGTGTGTATCTCAGGGAGAGAAAGAACACTGTGACTTCCCCCGTTCCTCTGACGAAAGCGGTTAGAGGGAGAAAAGCGTCCTTTGCTTTCGCTTTCCCGCAAGGAGCTCGGCAGATCTGCCCTTCGCGAAGGGCCGTTTTCCCCCGGAGAACTGCCTCGCCGTAGCCCGGTTCTGGAAGTGGAACGAGTATGCAGTGCTAGCGTTCAGCTATTGTGAAGGCTCGCTTTGGCCCAGGGCAAACGAAGCGCCGGGGGAAATCTTAGCAGAGCCCGGCGCCTTTCCACGGTTCAAAGCGTGGAACTGCAGACTCTTTTGCAAAGAAGAGAGCGCCCAGGCAACAGCAGCCCGCACGTTTCTCAGTGAAAGGGAGAACTCCCTGACTTCATCCAGTCCTCTGAGCAAAGCAGGCAGAGGGAGAGAAACTTTCTTTCCTTCCTCTTTCCTGCCACGAATTCCTCGTTTGCTCTTGCAAACGCAGGGCTTCTTCGGAAAAACTACGCCGCGGTGCAGGGATCCTTCCAGAGGAGCAACGACATAGTTTGAGCTGGAAGGGCTTGGCAGAGCAGCCGGGGAGAAAAGGCCTCTTGCTATTCTCTTTTCTTTCTGCCTGAATGCGGTCAATTCGCACTTGCCAAAGCAAGGTTTCCCAGCACAAACTACAAAGCAGCAGCTCTCTCCTGGCAGAGGAAGTGCCATGCAGTGTTGCCCTGGCGAGATAGTGTTGCTACAGTGAGGCCCAGGGAAAACACACTGCCTAGAGAAATCCTAGCAAAGCCCTGTGTTTCCCCACAGGAATGTATGTCACTTTCAGTTCTTTGCCAGCCACGGAGCTCAGAGGCAACGTCAGATTGTGTGTATCTCAGGGAGAGAAAGAACACTGTGACTTCCCCCGTTCCTCTGACGAAAGCGGTTAGAGGGAGAAAAGCGTCCTTTGCTTTCGCTTTCCCGCAAGGAGCTCGGCAGATCTGCCCTTCGCGAAGGGCCGTTTTCCCCCGGAGAACTGCCTCGCCGTAGCCCGGTTCTGGAAGTGGAACGAGTATGCAGTGCTAGCGTTCAGCTATTGTGAAGGCTCGCTTTGGCCCAGGGCAAACGAAGCGCCGGGGGAAATCTTAGCAGAGCCCGGCGCCTTTCCACGGTTCAAAGCGTGGAACTGCAGACTCTTTTGCAAAGAAGAGAGCGCCCAGGCAACAGCAGCCCGCACGTTTCTCAGTGAAAGGGAGAACTCCCTGACTTCATCCAGTCCTCTGAGCAAAGCAGGCAGAGGGAGAGAAACTTTCTTTCCTTCCTCTTTCCTGCCACGAATTCCTCGTTTGCTCTTGCAAACGCAGGGCTTCTTCGGAAAAACTACGCCGCGGTGCAGGGATCCTTCCAGAGGAGCAACGACATAGTTTGAGCTGGAAGGGCTTGGCAGAGCAGCCGGGGAGAAAAGGCCTCTTGCTATTCTCTTTTCTTTCTGCCTGAATGCGGTCAATTCGCACTTGCCAAAGCAAGGTTTCCCAGCACAAACTACAAAGCAGCAGCTCTCTCCTGGCAGAGGAAGTGCCATGCAGTGTTGCCCTGGCGAGATAGTGTTGCTACAGTGAGGCCCAGGGAAAACACACTGCCTAGAGAAATCCTAGCAAAGCCCTGTGTTTCCCCACAGGAATGTATGTCACTTTCAGTTCTTTGCCAGCCACGGAGCTCAGAGGCAACGTCAGATTGTGTGTATCTCAGGGAGAGAAAGAACACTGTGACTTCCCCCGTTCCTCTGACGAAAGCGGTTAGAGGGAGAAAAGCGTCCTTTGCTTTCGCTTTCCCGCAAGGAGCTCGCCAGATCTGCCCTTCGCGAAGGGCCGTTTTCCCCCGGAGAACTGCCTCGCCGTAGCCCGGTTCTGGAAGTGGAACGAGTATGCAGTGCTAGCGTTCAGCTATTGTGAAGGCTCGCTTTGGCCCAGGGCAAACGAAGCGCCGGGGGAAATCTTAGCAGAGCCCGGCGCCTTTCCACGGTTCAAAGCGTGGAACTGCAGACTCTTTTGCAAAGAAGAGAGCGCCCAGGCAACAGCAGCCCGCACGTTTCTCAGTGAAAGGGAGAACTCCCTGACTTCATCCAGTCCTCTGAGCAAAGCAGGCAGAGGGAGAGAAACTTTCTTTCCTTCCTCTTTCCTGCCACGAATTCCTCGTTTGCTCTTGCAAACGCAGGGCTTCTTCGGAAAAACTACGCCGCGGTGCAGGGATCCTTCCAGAGGAGCAACGACATAGTTTGAGCTGGAAGGGCTTGGCAGAGCAGCCGGGGAGAAAAGGCCTCTTGCTATTCTCTTTTCTTTCTGCCTGAATGCGGTCAATTCGCACTTGCCAAAGCAAGGTTTCCCAGCACAAACTACAAAGCAGCAGCTCTCTCCTGGCAGAGGAAGTGCCATGCAGTGTTGCCCTGGCGAGATAGTGTTGCTACAGTGAGGCCCAGGGAAAACACACTGCCTAGAGAAATCCTAGCAAAGCCCTGTGTTTCCCCACAGGAATGTATGTCACTTTCAGTTCTTTGCCAGCCACGGAGCTCAGAGGCAACGTCAGATTGTGTGTATCTCAGGGAGAGAAAGAACACTGTGACTTCCCCCGTTCCTCTGACGAAAGCGGTTAGAGGGAGAAAAGCGTCCTTTGCTTTCGCTTTCCCGCAAGGAGCTCGGCAGATCTGCCCTTCGCGAAGGGCCGTTTTCCCCCGGAGAACTGCCTCGCCGTAGCCCGGTTCTGGAAGTGGAACGAGTATGCAGTGCTAGCGTTCAGCTATTGTGAAGGCTCGCTTTGGCCCAGGGCAAACGAAGCGCCGGGGGAAATCTTAGCAGAGCCCGGCGCCTTTCCACGGTTCAAAGCGTGGAACTGCAGACTCTTTTGCAAAGAAGAGAGCGCCCAGGCAACAGCAGCCCGCACGTTTCTCAGTGAAAGGGAGAACTCCCTGACTTCATCCAGTCCTCTGAGCAAAGCAGGCAGAGGGAGAGAAACTTTCTTTCCTTCCTCTTTCCTGCCACGAATTCCTCGTTTGCTCTTGCAAACGCAGGGCTTCTTCGGAAAAACTACGCCGCGGTGCAGGGACCCTTCCAGAGGAGCAACGACATAGTTTGAGCTGGAAGGGCTTGGCAGAGCAGCCGGGGAGAAAAGGCCTCTTGCTATTCTCTTTTCTTTCTGCCTGAATGCGGTCAATTCGCACTTGCCAAAGCAAGGTTTCCCAGCACAAACTACAAAGCAGCAGCTCTCTCCTGGCAGAGGAAGTGCCATGCAGTGTTGCCCTGGCGAGATAGTGTTGCTACAGTGAGGCCCAGGGAAAACACACTGCCTAGAGAAATCCTAGCAAAGCCCTGTGTTTCCCCACAGGAATGTATGTCACTTTCAGTTCTTTGCCAGCCACGGAGCTCAGAGGCAACGTCAGATTGTGTGTATCTCAGGGAGAGAAAGAACACTGTGACTTCCCCCGTTCCTCTGACGAAAGCGGTTAGAGGGAGAAAAGCGTCCTTTGCTTTCGCTTTCCCGCAAGGAGCTCGGCAGATCTGCCCTTCGCGAAGGGCCGTTTTCCCCCGGAGAACTGCCTCGCCGTAGCCCGGTTCTGGAAGTGGAACGAGTATGCAGTGCTAGCGTTCAGCTATTGTGAAGGCTCGCTTTGGCCCAGGGCAAACGAAGCGCCGGGGGAAATCTTAGCAGAGCCCGGCGCCTTTCCACGGTTCAAAGCGTGGAACTGCAGACTCTTTTGCAAAGAAGAGAGCGCCCAGGCAACAGCAGCCCGCACGTTTCTCAGTGAAAGGGAGAACTCCCTGACTTCATCCAGTCCTCTGAGCAAAGCAGGCAGAGGGAGAGAAACTTTCTTTCCTTCCTCTTTCCTGCCACGAATTCCTCGTTTGCTCTTGCAAACGCAGGGCTTCTTCGGAAAAACTACGCCGCGGTGCAGGGATCCTTCCAGAGGAGCAACGACATAGTTTGAGCTGGAAGGGCTTGGCAGAGCAGCCGGGGAGAAAAGGCCTCTTGCTATTCTCTTTTCTTTCTGCCTGAATGCGGTCAATTCGCACTTGCCAAAGCAAGGTTTCCCAGCACAAACTACAAAGCAGCAGCTCTCTCCTGGCAGAGGAAGTGCCATGCAGTGTTGCCCTGGCGAGATAGTGTTGCTACAGTGAGGCCCAGGGAAAACACACTGCCTAGAGAAATCCTAGCAAAGCCCTGTGTTTCCCCACAGGAATGTATGTCACTTTCAGTTCTTTGCCAGCCACGGAGCTCAGAGGCAACGTCAGATTGTGTGTATCTCAGGGAGAGAAAGAACACTGTGACTTCCCCCGTTCCTCTGACGAAAGCGGTTAGAGGGAGAAAAGCGTCCTTTGCTTTCGCTTTCCCGCAAGGAGCTCGGCAGATCTGCCCTTCGCGAAGGGCCGTTTTCCCCCGGAGAACTGCCTCGCCGTAGCCCGGTTCTGGAAGTGGAACGAGTATGCAGTGCTAGCGTTCAGCTATTGTGAAGGCTCGCTTTGGCCCAGGGCAAACGAAGCGCCGGGGGAAATCTTAGCAGAGCCCGGCGCCTTTCCACGGTTCAAAGCGTGGAACTGCAGACTCTTTTGCAAAGAAGAGAGCGCCCAGGCAACAGCAGCCCGCACGTTTCTCAGTGAAAGGGAGAACTCCCTGACTTCATCCAGTCCTCTGAGCAAAGCAGGCAGAGGGAGAGAAACTTTCTTTCCTTCCTCTTTCCTGCCACGAATTCCTCGTTTGCTCTTGCAAACGCAGGGCTTCTTCGGAAAAACTACGCCGCGGTGCAGGGATCCTTCCAGAGGAGCAACGACATAGTTTGAGCTGGAAGGGCTTGGCAGAGCAGCCGGGGAGAAAAGGCCTCTTGCTATTCTCTTTTCTTTCTGCCTGAATGCGGTCAATTCGCACTTGCCAAAGCAAGGTTTCCCAGCACAAACTACAAAGCAGCAGCTCTCTCCTGGCAGAGGAAGTGCCATGCAGTGTTGCCCTGGCGAGATAGTGTTGCTACAGTGAGGCCCAGGGAAAACACACTGCCTAGAGAAATCCTAGCAAAGCCCTGTGTTTCCCCACAGGAATGTATGTCACTTTCAGTTCTTTGCCAGCCACGGAGCTCAGAGGCAACGTCAGATTGTGTGTATCTCAGGGAGAGAAAGAACACTGTGACTTCCCCCGTTCCTCTGACGAAAGCGGTTAGAGGGAGAAAAGCGTCCTTTGCTTTCGCTTTCCCGCAAGGAGCTCGGCAGATCTGCCCTTCGCGAAGGGCCGTTTTCCCCCGGAGAACTGCCTCGCCGTAGCCCGGTTCTGGAAGTGGAACGAGTATGCAGTGCTAGCGTTCAGCTATTGTGAAGGCTCGCTTTGGCCCAGGGCAAACGAAGCGCCGGGGGAAATCTTAGCAGAGCCCGGCGCCTTTCCACGGTTCAAAGCGTGGAACTGCAGACTCTTTTGCAAAGAAGAGAGCGCCCAGGCAACAGCAGCCCGCACGTTTCTCAGTGAAAGGGAGAACTCCCTGACTTCATCCAGTCCTCTGAGCAAAGCAGGCAGAGGGAGAGAAACTTTCTTTCCTTCCTCTTTCCTGCCACGAATTCCTCGTTTGCTCTTGCAAACGCAGGGCTTCTTCGGAAAAACTACGCCGCGGTGCAGGGATCCTTCCAGAGGAGCAACGACATAGTTTGAGCTGGAAGGGCTTGGCAGAGCAGCCGGGGAGAAAAGGCCTCTTGCTATTCTCTTTTCTTTCTGCCTGAATGCGGTCAATTCGCACTTGCCAAAGCAAGGTTTCCCAGCACAAACTACAAAGCAGCAGCTCTCTCCTGGCAGAGGAAGTGCCATGCAGTGTTGCCCTGGCGAGATAGTGTTGCTACAGTGAGGCCCAGGGAAAACACACTGCCTAGAGAAATCCTAGCAAAGCCCTGTGTTTCCCCACAGGAATGTATGTCACTTTCAGTTCTTTGCCAGCCACGGAGCTCAGAGGCAACGTCAGATTGTGTGTATCTCAGGGAGAGAAAGAACACTGTGACTTCCCCCGTTCCTCTGACGAAAGCGGTTAGAGGGAGAAAAGCGTCCTTTGCTTTCGCTTTCCCGCAAGGAGCTCGGCAGATCTGCCCTTCGCGAAGGGCCGTTTTCCCCCGGAGAACTGCCTCGCCGTAGCCCCGGTTCTGGAAGTGGAACGAGTATGCAGTGCTAGCGTTCAGCTATTGTGAAGGGCTCGCTTTGGCCCAGGGCAAACGAAGCGCCGGGGGAAATCTTAGCAGAGCCCGGCGCCTTTCCACGGTTCAAAGCGTGGAACTGCAGACTCTTTTGCAAAGAAGAGAGCGCCCAGGCAACAGCAGCCCGCACGTTTCTCAGTGAAAGGGAGAACTCCCTGACTTCATCCAGTCCTCTGAGCAAAGCAGGCAGAGGGAGAGAAACTTTCTTTCCTTCCTCTTTCCTGCCACGAATTCCTCGTTTGCTCTTGCAAACGCAGGGCTTCTTCGGAAAAACTACGCCGCGGTGCAGGGATCCTTCCAGAGGAGCAACGACATAGTTTGAGCTGGAAGGGCTTGGCAGAGCAGCCGGGGAGAAAAGGCCTCTTGCTATTCTCTTTTCTTTCTGCCTGAATGCGGTCAATTCGCACTTGCCAAAGCAAGGTTTCCCAGCACAAACTACAAAGCAGCAGCTCTCTCCTGGCAGAGGAAGTGCCATGCAGTGTTGCCCTGGCGAGATAGTGTTGCTACAGTGAGGCCCAGGGAAAACACACTGCCTAGAGAAATCCTAGCAAAGCCCTGTGTTTCCCCACAGGAATGTATGTCACTTTCAGTTCTTTGCCAGCCACGGAGCTCAGAGGCAACGTCAGATTGTGTGTATCTCAGGGAGAGAAAGAACACTGTGACTTCCCCCGTTCCTCTGACGAAAGCGGTTAGAGGGAGAAAAGCGTCCTTTGCTTTCGCTTTCCCGCAAGGAGCTCGGCAGATCTGCCCTTCGCGAAGGGCCGTTTTCCCCCGGAGAACTGCCTCGCCGTAGCCCGGTTCTGGAAGTGGAACGAGTATGCAGTGCTAGCGTTCAGCTATTGTGAAGGCTCGCTTTGGCCCAGGGCAAACGAAGCGCCGGGGGAAATCTTAGCAGAGCCCGGCGCCTTTCCACGGTTCAAAGCGTGGAACTGCAGACTCTTTTGCAAAGAAGAGAGCGCCCAGGCAACAGCAGCCCGCACGTTTCTCAGTGAAAGGGAGAACTCCCTGACTTCATCCAGTCCTCTGAGCAAAGCAGGCAGAGGGAGAGAAACTTTCTTTCCTTCCTCTTTCCTGCCACGAATTCCTCGTTTGCTCTTGCAAACGCAGGGCTTCTTCGGAAAAACTACGCCGCGGTGCAGGGATCCTTCCAGAGGAGCAACGACATAGTTTGAGCTGGAAGGGCTTGGCAGAGCAGCCGGGGAGAAAAGGCCTCTTGCTATTCTCTTTTCTTTCTGCCTGAATGCGGTCAATTCGCACTTGCCAAAGCAAGGTTTCCCAGCACAAACTACAAAGCAGCAGCTCTCTCCTGGCAGAGGAAGTGCCATGCAGTGTTGCCCTGGCGAGATAGTGTTGCTACAGTGAGGCCCAGGGAAAACACACTGCCTAGAGAAATCCTAGCAAAGCCCTGTGTTTCCCCACAGGAATGTATGTCACTTTCAGTTCTTTGCCAGCCACGGAGCTCAGAGGCAACGTCAGATTGTGTGTATCTCAGGGAGAGAAAGAACACTGTGACTTCCCCCGTTCCTCTGACGAAAGCGGTTAGAGGGAGAAAAGCGTCCTTTGCTTTCGCTTTCCCGCAAGGAGCTCGGCAGATCTGCCCTTCGCGAAGGGCCGTTTTCCCCCGGAGAACTGCCTCGCCGTAGCCCGGTTCTGGAAGTGGAACGAGTATGCAGTGCTAGCGTTCAGCTATTGTGAAGGCTCGCTTTGGCCCAGGGCAAACGAAGCGCCGGGGGAAATCTTAGCAGAGCCCGGCGCCTTTCCACGGTTCAAAGCGTGGAACTGCAGACTCTTTTGCAAAGAAGAGAGCGCCCAGGCAACAGCAGCCCGCACGTTTCTCAGTGAAAGGGAGAACTCCCTGACTTCATCCAGTCCTCTGAGCAAAGCAGGCAGAGGGAGAGAAACTTTCTTTCCTTCCTCTTTCCTGCCACGAATTCCTCGTTTGCTCTTGCAAACGCAGGGCTTCTTCGGAAAAACTACGCCGCGGTGCAGGGATCCTTCCAGAGGAGCAACGACATAGTTTGAGCTGGAAGGGCTTGGCAGAGCAGCCGGGGAGAAAAGGCCTCTTGCTATTCTCTTTTCTTTCTGCCTGAATGCGGTCAATTCGCACTTGCCAAAGCAAGGTTTCCCAGCACAAACTACAAAGCAGCAGCTCTCTCCTGGCAGAGGAAGTGCCATGCAGTGTTGCCCTGGCGAGATAGTGTTGCTACAGTGAGGCCCAGGGAAAACACACTGCCTAGAGAAATCCTAGCAAAGCCCTGTGTTTCCCCACAGGAATGTATGTCACTTTCAGTTCTTTGCCAGCCACGGAGCTCAGAGGCAACGTCAGATTGTGTGTATCTCAGGGAGAGAAAGAACACTGTGACTTCCCCCGTTCCTCTGACGAAAGCGGTTAGAGGGAGAAAAGCGTCCTTTGCTTTCGCTTTCCCGCAAGGAGCTCGGCAGATCTGCCCTTCGCGAAGGGCCGTTTTCCCCCGGAGAACTGCCTCGCCGTAGCCCGGTTCTGGAAGTGGAACGAGTATGCAGTGCTAGCGTTCAGCTATTGTGAAGGCTCGCTTTGGCCCAGGGCAAACGAAGCGCCGGGGGAAATCTTAGCAGAGCCCGGCGCCTTTCCACGGTTCAAAGCGTGGAACTGCAGACTCTTTTGCAAAGAAGAGAGCGCCCAGGCAACAGCAGCCCGCACGTTTCTCAGTGAAAGGGAGAACTCCCTGACTTCATCCAGTCCTCTGAGCAAAGCAGGCAGAGGGAGAGAAACTTTCTTTCCTTCCTCTTTCCTGCCACGAATTCCTCGTTTGCTCTTGCAAACGCAGGGCTTCTTCGGAAAAACTACGCCGCGGTGCAGGGATCCTTCCAGAGGAGCAACGACATAGTTTGAGCTGGAAGGGCTTGGCAGAGCAGCCGGGGAGAAAAGGCCTCTTGCTATTCTCTTTTCTTTCTGCCTGAATGCGGTCAATTCGCACTTGCCAAAGCAAGGTTTCCCAGCACAAACTACAAAGCAGCAGCTCTCTCCTGGCAGAGGAAGTGCCATGCAGTGTTGCCCTGGCGAGATAGTGTTGCTACAGTGAGGCCCAGGGAAAACACACTGCCTAGAGAAATCCTAGCAAAGCCCTGTGTTTCCCCACAGGAATGTATGTCACTTTCAGTTCTTTGCCAGCCACGGAGCTCAGAGGCAACGTCAGATTGTGTGTATCTCAGGGGAAAGAAGAAGAAGAACACTGTGACTTCCCCCGTTCCTCTGACGAAAGCGGTTAGAGGGAGAAAAGCGTCCTTTGCTTTCGCTTTCCCGCAAGGAGCTCGGCAGATCTGCCCTTCGCGAAGGGCCGTTTTCCCCCGGAGAACTGCCTCGCCGTAGCCCGGTTCTGGAAGTGGAACGAGTATGCAGTGCTAGCGTTCAGCTATTGTGAAGGCTCGCTTTGGCCCAGGGCAAACGAAGCGCCGGGGGAAATCTTAGCAGAGCCCGGCGCCTTTCCACGGTTCAAAGCGTGGAACTGCAGACTCTTTTGCAAAGAAGAGAGCGCCCAGGCAACAGCAGCCCGCACGTTTCTCAGTGAAAGGGAGAACTCCCTGACTTCATCCAGTCCTCTGAGCAAAGCAGGCAGAGGGAGAGAAACTTTCTTTCCTTCCTCTTTCCTGCCACGAATTCCTCGTTTGCTCTTGCAAACGCAGGGCTTCTTCGGAAAAACTACGCCGCGGTGCAGGGACCCTTCCAGAGGAGCAACGACATAGTTTGAGCTGGAAGGGCTTGGCAGAGCAGCCGGGGAGAAAAGGCCTCTTGCTATTCTCTTTTCTTTCTGCCTGAATGCGGTCAATTCGCACTTGCCAAAGCAAGGTTTCCCAGCACAAACTACAAAGCAGCAGCTCTCTCCTGGCAGAGGAAGTGCCATGCAGTGTTGCCCTGGCGAGATAGTGTTGCTACAGTGAGGCCCAGGGAAAACACACTGCCTAGAGAAATCCTAGCAAAGCCCTGTGTTTCCCCACAGGAATGTATGTCACTTTCAGTTCTTTGCCAGCCACGGAGCTCAGAGGCAACGTCAGATTGTGTGTATCTCAGGGAGAGAAAGAACACTGTGACTTCCCCCGTTCCTCTGACGAAAGCGGTTAGAGGGAGAAAAGCGTCCTTTGCTTTCGCTTTCCCGCAAGGAGCTCGGCAGATCTGCCCTTCGCGAAGGGCCGTTTTCCCCCGGAGAACTGCCTCGCCGTAGCCCGGTTCTGGAAGTGGAACGAGTATGCAGTGCTAGCGTTCAGCTATTGTGAAGGCTCGCTTTGGCCCAGGGCAAACGAAGCGCCGGGGGAAATCTTAGCAGAGCCCGGCGCCTTTCCACGGTTCAAAGCGTGGAACTGCAGACTCTTTTGCAAAGAAGAGAGCGCCCAGGCAACAGCAGCCCGCACGTTTCTCAGTGAAAGGGAGAACTCCCTGACTTCATCCAGTCCTCTGAGCAAAGCAGGCAGAGGGAGAGAAACTTTCTTTCCTTCCTCTTTCCTGCCACGAATTCCTCGTTTGCTCTTGCAAACGCAGGGCTTCTTCGGAAAAACTACGCCGCGGTGCAGGGATCCTTCCAGAGGAGCAACGACATAGTTTGAGCTGGAAGGGCTTGGCAGAGCAGCCGGGGAGAAAAGGCCTCTTGCTATTCTCTTTTCTTTCTGCCTGAATGCGGTCAATTCGCACTTGCCAAAGCAAGGTTTCCCAGCACAAACTACAAAGCAGCAGCTCTCTCCTGGCAGAGGAAGTGCCATGCAGTGTTGCCCTGGCGAGATAGTGTTGCTACAGTGAGGCCCAGGCACTGCCTAGAGAAATCCTAGCAAAGCCCTGTGTTTCCCCACAGGAATGTATGTCACTTTCAGTTCTTTGCCAGCCACGGAGCTCAGAGGCAACGTCAGATTGTGTGTATCTCAGGGAGAGAAAGAACACTGTGACTTCCCCCGTTCCTCTGACGAAAGCGGTTAGAGGGAGAAAAGCGTCCTTTGCTTTCGCTTTCCCGCAAGGAGCTCGGCAGATCTGCCCTTCGCGAAGGGCCGTTTTCCCCCGGAGAACTGCCTCGCCGTAGCCCGGTTCTGGAAGTGGAACGAGTATGCAGTGCTAGCGTTCAGCTATTGTGAAGGCTCGCTTTGGCCCAGGGCAAACGAAGCGCCGGGGGAAATCTTAGCAGAGCCCGGCGCCTTTCCACGGTTCAAAGCGTGGAACTGCAGACTCTTTTGCAAAGAAGAGAGCGCCCAGGCAACAGCAGCCCGCACGTTTCTCAGTGAAAGGGAGAACTCCCTGACTTCATCCAGTCCTCTGAGCAAAGCAGGCAGAGGGAGAGAAACTTTCTTTCCTTCCTCTTTCCTGCCACGAATTCCTCGTTTGCTCTTGCAAACGCAGGGCTTCTTCGGAAAAACTACGCCGCGGTGCAGGGATCCTTCCAGAGGAGCAACGACATAGTTTGAGCTGGAAGGGCTTGGCAGAGCAGCCGGGGAGAAAAGGCCTCTTGCTATTCTCTTTTCTTTCTGCCTGAATGCGGTCAATTCGCACTTGCCAAAGCAAGGTTTCCCAGCACAAACTACAAAGCAGCAGCTCTCTCCTGGCAGAGGAAGTGCCATGCAGTGTTGCCCTGGCGAGATAGTGTTGCTACAGTGAGGCCCAGGGAAAACACACTGCCTAGAGAAATCCTAGCAAAGCCCTGTGTTTCCCCACAGGAATGTATGTCACTTTCAGTTCTTTGCCAGCCACGGAGCTCAGAGGCAACGTCAGATTGTGTGTATCTCAGGGAGAGAAAGAACACTGTGACTTCCCCCGTTCCTCTGACGAAAGCGGTTAGAGGGAGAAAAGCGTCCTTTGCTTTCGCTTTCCCGCAAGGAGCTCGCCAGATCTGCCCTTCGCGAAGGGCCGTTTTCCCCGGAGAACTGCCTCGCCGTAGCCCGGTTCTGGAAGTGGAACGAGTATGCAGTGCTAGCGTTCAGCTATTGTGAAGGCTTTTCCGCTTTGGCCCAGGGCAAACGAAGCGCCGGGGGAAATCTTAGCAGAGCCCGGCGCCTTTCCACGGTTCAAAGCGTGGAACTGCAGACTCTTTTGCAAAGAAGAGAGCGCCCAGGCAACAGCAGCCCGCACGTTTCTCAGTGAAAGGGAGAACTCCCTGACTTCATCCAGTCCTCTGAGCAAAGCAGGCAGAGGGAGAGAAACTTTCTTTCCTTCCTCTTTCCTGCCACGAATTCCTCGTTTGCTCTTGCAAACGCAGGGCTTCTTCGGAAAAACTACGCCGCGGTGCAGGGACCCTTCCAGAGGAGCAACGACATAGTTTGAGCTGGAAGGGCTTGGCAGAGCAGCCGGGGAGAAAAGGCCTCTTGCTATTCTCTTTTCTTTCTGCCTGAATGCGGTCAATTCGCACTTGCCAAAGCAAGGTTTCCCAGCACAAACTACAAAGCAGCAGCTCTCTCCTGGCAGAGGAAGTGCCATGCAGTGTTGCCCTGGCGAGATAGTGTTGCTACAGTGAGGCCCAGGGAAAACACACTGCCTAGAGAAATCCTAGCAAAGCCCTGTGTTTCCCCACAGGAATGTATGTCACTTTCAGTTCTTTGCCAGCCACGGAGCTCAGAGGCAACGTCAGATTGTGTGTATCTCAGGGAGAGAAAGAACACTGTGACTTCCCCCGTTCCTCTGACGAAAGCGGTTAGAGGGAGAAAAGCGTCCTTTGCTTTCGCTTTCCCGCAAGGAGCTCGGCAGATCTGCCCTTCGCGAAGGGCCGTTTTCCCCCGGAGAACTGCCTCGCCGTAGCCCGGTTCTGGAAGTGGAACGAGTATGCAGTGCTAGCGTTCAGCTATTGTGAAGGCTCGCTTTGGCCCAGGGCAAACGAAGCGCCGGGGAAATCTTAGCAGAGCCCGGCGCCTTTCCACGGTTCAAAGCGTGGAACTGCAGACTCTTTTGCAAAGAAGAGAGCGCCCAGGCAACAGCAGCCCGCACGTTTCTCAGTGAAAGGGAGAACTCCCTGACTTCATCCAGTCCTCTGAGCAAAGCAGGCAGAGGGAGAGAAACTTTCTTTCCTTCCTCTTTCCTGCCACGAATTCCTCGTTTGCTCTTGCAAACGCAGGGCTTCTTCGGAAAAACTACGCCGCGGTGCAGGGACCCTTCCAGAGGAGCAACGACATAGTTTGAGCTGGAAGGGCTTGGCAGAGCAGCCGGGGAGAAAAGGCCTCTTGCTATTCTCTTTTCTTTCTGCCTGAATGCGGTCAATTCGCACTTGCCAAAGCAAGGTTTCCCAGCACAAACTACAAAGCAGCAGCTCTCTCCTGGCAGAGGAAGTGCCATGCAGTGTTGCCCTGGCGAGATAGTGTTGCTACAGTGAGGCCCAGGGAAAACACACTGCCTAGAGAAATCCTAGCAAAGCCCTGTGTTTCCCCACAGGAATGTATGTCACTTTCAGTTCTTTGCCAGCCACGGAGCTCAGAGGCAACGTCAGATTGTGTGTATCTCAGGGAGAGAAAGAACACTGTGACTTCCCCCGTTCCTCTGACGAAAGCGGTTAGAGGGAGAAAAGCGTCCTTTGCTTTCGCTTTCCCCGCAAGGAGCTCGGCAGATCTGCCCTTCGCGAAGGGCCGTTTTCCCCCGGAGAACTGCCTCGCCGTAGCCCGGTTCTGGAAGTGGAACGAGTATGCAGTGCTAGCGTTCAGCTATTGTGAAGGCTCGCTTTGGCCCAGGGCAAACGAAGCGCCGGGGGAAATCTTAGCAGAGCCCGGCGCCTTTCCACGGTTCAAAGCGTGGAACTGCAGACTCTTTTGCAAAGAAGAGAGCGCCCAGGCAACAGCAGCCCGCACGTTTCTCAGTGAAAGGGAGAACTCCCTGACTTCATCCAGTCCTCTGAGCAAAGCAGGCAGAGGGAGAGAAACTTTCTTTCCTTCCTCTTTCCTGCCACGAATTCCTCGTTTGCTCTTGCAAACGCAGGGCTTCTTCGGAAAAACTACGCCGCGGTGCAGGGACCCTTCCAGAGGAGCAACGACATAGTTTGAGCTGGAAGGGCTTGGCAGAGCAGCCGGGGAGAAAAGGCCTCTTGCTATTCTCTTTTCTTTCTGCCTGAATGCGGTCAATTCGCACTTGCCAAAGCAAGGTTTCCCAGCACAAACTACAAAGCAGCAGCTCTCTCCTGGCAGAGGAAGTGCCATGCAGTGTTGCCCTGGCGAGATAGTGTTGCTACAGTGAGGCCCAGGGAAAACACACTGCCTAGAGAAATCCTAGCAAAGCCCTGTGTTTCCCCACAGGAATGTATGTCACTTTCAGTTCTTTGCCAGCCACGGAGCTCAGAGGCAACGTCAGATTGTGTGTATCTCAGGGAGAGAAAGAACACTGTGACTTCCCCCGTTCCTCTGACGAAAGCGGTTAGAGGGAGAAAAGCGTCCTTTGCTTTCGCTTTCCCGCAAGGAGCTCGGCAGATCTGCCCTTCGCGAAGGGCCGTTTTCCCCCGGAGAACTGCCTCGCCGTAGCCCGGTTCTGGAAGTGGAACGAGTATGCAGTGCTAGCGTTCAGCTATTGTGAAGGCTCGCTTTGGCCCAGGGCAAACGAAGCGCCGGGGGAAATCTTAGCAGAGCCCGGCGCCTTTCCACGGTTCAAAGCGTGGAACTGCAGACTCTTTTGCAAAGAAGAGAGCGCCCAGGCAACAGCAGCCCGCACGTTTCTCAGTGAAAGGGAGAACTCCCTGACTTCATCCAGTCCTCTGAGCAAAGCAGGCAGAGGGAGAGAAACTTTCTTTCCTTCCTCTTTCCTGCCACGAATTCCTCGTTTGCTCTTGCAAACGCAGGGCTTCTTCGGAAAAACTACGCCGCGGTGCAGGGATCCTTCCAGAGGAGCAACGACATAGTTTGAGCTGGAAGGGCTTGGCAGAGCAGCCGGGGAGAAAAGGCCTCTTGCTATTCTCTTTTCTTTCTGCCTGAATGCGGTCAATTCGCACTTGCCAAAGCAAGGTTTCCCAGCACAAACTACAAAGCAGCAGCTCTCTCCTGGCAGAGGAAGTGCCATGCAGTGTTGCCCTGGCGAGATAGTGTTGCTACAGTGAGGCCCAGGGAAAACACACTGCCTAGAGAAATCCT